>NW_010129241.1:0-19820 GCF_000699245.1 Pterocles gutturalis | reverse complement strand
GGGCCCGGGCCCGCCGCCTGCCCAAAAGCTGATTCCGAGAGTACGGAAGCCAGCGCTTCCCATAACGCGACGGCGGGAATGGAGCGCAGCCTGCGGGAGCCATCTGCCACGTCCTCCTCAGCCCGCTGCCCCGTAAAACCCGGGTGAAGCAGAAGTTCCCTCAGCGCCTGACAGAGAAGTTACTTCACTGCCCAGGAAGTCAGGGAGTGCAAGGTTATTTTCCTAGAAAGCTTTCAAATTATATTTTGGTAATAAAAAACTGAGGTAACTGATTTATGTCCAAAAAGTAATTTCTGTTTCTTATCGCACAGATGTTAACTTTTCTTTTACTTGACTATGCTACACATAATATACATTATTGAAAAATAATTGCTACAGGGGAGAACGCACCGATAAACCTGACAACTGCTCGAAGATCTGCTGGAAAGATGAGAGCATCTCTGGTAGATTCACATTTCACACCATTAAAACGTAGCAGCGTCCCTCACCGTGCTGCTCATGATTCATGATATTTCTCTCTAACCAAGATGAAATAAACGGAAAGCTTCACAAATAATATTTTAGATCTGGAGCTGCAATAACTGCTCTGTTGTAAGGAAGTATTAGCAACCTTAATCTTCAGCAAGTGATTTATTTTCTTCATAGATAATGCACACCATCATCATTTCAATATTTTGTTTCCAAAGTTCAGCAGTCACAAACACAGATAACGGGAAAGCAGAGTTGAGCGATGGGGAGCGCTCACTTCAGGACAGGCAATCCTACACATCAGGAGCTGAAGCAAAAATCCCTAAAACCAGGTATGACAAAGCCTGATTAGCTCTTATCCCACTACCTTGGGAAGATGCTTTATTGCTCAGAGCTTGAAACAATGAGCCAGGTTCCTTGCAGTGTGGTGAGGGTTAAAGAGCTATTCAGCATTACAATGCACCTGTTTTAAAAGTGAGTAACTTATCCAGCAAAGTTTTATTTGCTGTGCATCATAACTATTTCCATACAAAGATGTTCTCCTTCCAAGCAGCAAAGGCAGCATGTCAGTTTTAGAATAAAGGAGTTTTCAGGAATGCATGAAAAAGCTCAGACGTTCTGCTAAGGATCATTCACTCCCTCCACTGCAAGGGGAGTACCTGGCAAAATGTCATCTGGCAAATAATAATTTTTAAAAAAATCTAGATGGCAAAATCTAACAGAAATGGGATTAAGGAATCTGGAACATTGTAGAAGACCAGAAGACTAATTGAAAAAGTCAATCTTCATTTTTCCAATTTGAAAAGTAGAGTTTTCTTGCCTATTATAATCTACCATATCATACAAATTCTTCCATAAAATGATCGCAAGTAGTAGCTACGATGAGGCTTAGTGACCCCACAGTGTTGCCTGTACTACACTTTAAAAAGCAGGGCTGTAATTCTCACAGCAAGATGCCCCTAAGGGAAGTAACAGCTGCTGTCCACTCAGCTTTATTGGAATATGACTGAAGAGTACACACCTGACTTCATACTGAATTTTTTTACTCAGGCATTTAAGGATGTCATACCACCTAGAGCCAATGTGCCATTCTGCTTCTTGCAAAATTGTTACTGAAGGATGAATTTGGATAAAGGAACAGTCATTTAAACCAAATCATAGCAAGTATCAGCCTCAGTTCAAAGATCTCATTCATGGTTTTCAGAGTCAAGACAGTACATCGATTATGTTACCAACACAAGGAAAGAACAGCCCACACTGAGAAGGAAGAAATGACATGGTATCTACATAATTATAATTAAGAAGACAACACCATGAGATTCCAGTTACATATGTATAACAAATATCTTACACCTGGGAGAAGATTATCCAAACAAAATATATTAAGGGAGAAATAAGACCAAGCAGCTGGTATGGGTGAGAAAACCCTAGAGGGTAAGCTCTGCAGTAGATCAGACAAGAGCTGCAATGGGATATAGCTGGAAAACACAAGCACACCCTCCTCTCTGCCTGCCTCAGCTGTGTGACAGCTGTAGGAACAGCATCCACATATAACCAAGAAAAACCAAGAACATCTCATTACAATTCCAACAGAACCTCCTGGAGCAGCTTATGCAAAGATCACATAATGCAACCAATTTAAAAGCTCAGGGAAAAGGTACCTCGAGAATATCAGCTATGAAAGGAAATTCAGTGGCAGGAAACCGCAGAAGTGAGACTGAGCAATGTGAACATGGTTCTGTCGTTGCCTTTTTTGAGTAACGTGCCCCCAAAGGAAATTATTCAACATGTACATTTGATTGCAAAAACTGAAATAGAACAAGTTGGATGGGTCCATCAGGACACAGCAGCTTTCTCCAAACAGGAGCTAAACAAATGATACTCACAGCAAAGATCTCTAGGATGGATATCTGGAGACCTCAGGTCCTCTGGAAGGCAGTGTCAGCAAGGTGGAAATGCAGAAGCTAATGCATTGAGTTTAAGGTGAGAAACCACATGGACCTCTGGCAACAGAAGGAGTAATCAGGCATCAGTGTCTGCCCTTTTGCAGAAAGTTTAAGTCACTTCAGCTGCAGCTGAAACAGAGCAACTCCTGCAGGCTTCCAGTGCAGAGCAAAATAGGCTTCCTACAAACACTGCTGAGCAAATACAAGTATTTTAGTGCTGCAGCAAAAGCTTGGGCTCACCTGTTTCAGATTTACAAAAAAGTCCAAGAAATGCCAACAGGCAGTTTTTCTAAATCCCCTGCTCCTTCCACCTTTCTCAGAGAAAGGCAGGCCTACCAGAGCCACCACACCACCACTAGCAGTTGTCTGGGAGAGGACCAACAGAACAAGCAGAAGCCTGACAAATTTTTCAGGTGGAGAAGGGGCAGCAGACAAAACTACCAACCCTGAACTCCTGCAGTCTTCACCAGACTCAACTTTTTTTCTCCTGTGAAAGATGTATCAATTTCAGATTTGTGCTCTGTTCTTCCCAACGAGCCACCTCGAAGGTATGGGAAGTTCATTTTCCAGAGACTTTGTTCACTAAGGGTGAGGCCATCTCGGGCATCTGAAAGACAAGTACAGCAGAGGAACACAACTAAAGATATAAGAGAGGCAGAAATACAACACATGAACTGGCAGGTTTGAAGAGAGGCCATCCTGCTTTCCCAAACCTCTGCTGTAGGACCCCACAAAATGCACAGGCAGGAATCCCCTAATGATCGCACCAACCAGTTGCCAAACTAGTTTGAGTCAAAAGTCTCTGATCTGTCAGTTAGGAGACAACACGGGTGTTGTACAGTTGCGTTATTTTTCACATACTTGAGCAGCTTGTAAGAAATGAGCAACAGAGTGTGTAAAATGCTCATCCCCTCACGGATGGACGCACACAGCAGCTGCAGCAGGCACTTTGTACAGAGTGCAGCCTACATTGGCATAGCAGGAGGGGGAATACGCAAAGATATGCCTACCTTAGGAATGCTCACGCGCTGTGTTAAGTAGTGTGATAATTAAATCGTTAGTCACATTGACAAGTGGGTGGAAGAGGCTGGAAACATCTGATGCAGTTTGCTACAGGCAATTATAGATTTACCAGCGATGCATCTGTCACACACAAAGATGGGCTCGGACCCAAGTATCTGCAACAGCTCAACTTTTGCCCATTTCCCAGAAGTAAAATGGAACAAAGACACCAGTTCTGCATCCACAGTGCTCTGAAACAGCCCAGACCCACCACCAACCTATCGCATGAGATCAGCTGTACAATTTCACATACTCAAATATTCATCTGGGCAAGAACTTGCAGAGGCTAATCCTTATCCAAACATCTGGGAATTTCCCTTCTTGAAATTCTCCCAGATAATACTAACTCATTATGTAGCTCTTATGTGCCCCCAGTCCTGTTATGTGGCATATTTCACTTGGCTACTGCCTGGACAAAAGGCTCGCAGGCTCAGCTGAGGAGATCTGACAGCAGTTCGGTAAATACCTAACCACTCTCTTCAGCAATCATCTGCCACTCACACAGGACCAACTCATCTTTGCAACAATTTAAAATTTTCTCTAAAGCATAAAACTGAAAGTACTTCAATTTGATTTAATGAACTAAGTTTTATATGGGAGCCAACGGTGAAAAAGTGAATCTTGTACTCTACAGCACCAGCCCTGTTTCACTATCAGCCTCAAAATTCCTCCTAGAGGGACAGAAAGAAAGGCAACAAATGGTAACCTGTATTAGAGACACCTCACTTGCTGTGCGGGTCCCACTCCACAGAGAAGCCTGTGCAGCTGGTACCTTTCCCAAATCCAGAATTCTAAAATTCTTTAGAAATTAGCTTTTGCTAGACAAACCCAAAGGCTTGCAGGGGGTCTGTGTACTTGCTGCTTCCTGCAACAGGTCAGCTTGCAGGAAACAGAAGTTAGTAGGAACATGCACAAAAAGGACAAGACTCATATGGACAACTGAGGTGGGTTGGTTTTCCCCAAAGAAATTTTATTTGAGAAAGTTGACAAAAATCCCCCAAACAGTCATTACAGGTAAATCCACACCAGTCCCCCACACCTGCTCCCCAGTAACCATACCAGTACAGTGAAGATCAAAATGCAACACCAGAACAATGACAGTGTAACAGTCACCTGGGGAACTTAAGGCCTTGCCACCATTTTTAAGATAAAGGTATCTTTGTACTCCAGTAAGGACGGGGAGAGGGTATCAAAACAGACAAGACTGGAAAAGCCCCTTTCTTGTACTGTATTTTCAAGTCATATAAAAACAAAAGCAAAACCTTAACAGATCTACAGGCTTCAAACTGTAGGACCTAAAACTACCTTCAATTGACTTCTGTAATTCAGTCCTGCGGCATCACTGCTGTTCTGCGCTGTAACAGCTTTCAAAAACGTACAAGGATAAAATGGATGCAAGGGCAGAGGAATGAACTTGGGTTCTTAATATGGCTTTACCAAAAAAGAAACAAATCAAAAGCAATCTAAGCACTTGCCAGTGGAGCTAACAACTCCAGGAACTTGGCAATGGCAAAGGGGAGGCAAAGTACTAATGTATTTAGATGACAGGAGGTAATCTTTTCGTCCTCTTTCCCATTGCCTCACCCTGGACCACCATTTCCTCCTCAGCAATAGATCAGATTCAGGTCAGAAATTATAAAACTATGCTTTTTTTCAAAATGGTAGGCTGGGCCCAGGGCCATGACAACCCCTTCCCTAGCCAGAAGTGTCTGGGCACGTGACACCAGAATGCTGTGCTGTTGAACCATCTGCTCTGAAGGAATGCAGAGAAGGTGAAAGAATTTTAATCACTGCCTAAAAACTGCAGCAGGTAAGTCCAGAAAGTTAACTTGTTTTTTTCCCAGCCTGGCTTATTTAACATCATGCCATCGGGATGGCTGAGAAATTAAGAGAAGCTGCTTGCTCTCGCTCTCTCTCTCTCTCTAGTACCGCATAAGAGAGTAACAATTCTGTTGACGGCACAGTTCAGACTCCCCCAGGTGTAGAATTAGCCTATTCCTGCCCTGTACTGCTTTTTTGAGTTAATCCACATTCTTCCACCTCCTCTGCCAACCTGCAAAGCACACCTTCCACCCTCAGACCTCAATGCAGGGTACAGGCCCTCATGCTTCACATGAGCAGCAGCCCACCTTGCTTTGAGGTCTCAGAAAATGAGATCCAGCCAGCTGGCTGCTGGATAAACGCTACATTGTCAGATGAGAAAAGTCTCCTCCTCAATGCAAAACCAAGTTTCCTAGCATAACCTGCTCCTATTTGCTCTGTGACTGTATCTCCTTGAGAGGCCTCCTGTTCTGCACAAAAGGCCATCCCTGACCAAGGCTTTCAGGAAAACTGCTGCATCATTTCAGAACAAGAGAGGCAAATCCAAGACAAACACGTGGAGCAAGGGTGGGACCAAGGCTGGACAGTGTATTTGAGCAAAGCAGGCTTCTCCTTTACAAGCTCAAACATGATCCCAAGCCCTCCTTCCAAGGCTCCCCTTCCTCCAGGCTGAACAACCGTACACTCAAGTGCCCTGACCTGTCAGCACAAAGACCAGCTCCCACAGGGAGAAACACAGAGGTCCACGACAGGGACCAAACCTTGGACCTCCCTCTATCCTCAGGCCCTGCTGGAATGATGAATCCTATTGCTTTGCACTCACCTCTGTTTGCACAAGGCTTAGATCCCAGCTGGTCAGACCAGGGAATCCTCTGCTCTGCTGCGGCGCTAGCTGCATGGCACCTAAAGAGCTCAGCAGGGTCAAGTGCCTCAGAGTAACACTACAGTCACAGACAGATGGGAGACATCATCAAGCCAAGATTATAAAAGGAGAACAGACAGCGCAAAAACTTGCTGCAGCTGTCATGGAAACTTCTTTTTTTTATTTAATCTCTGCCCCAGGAATCCCCAAACCCATCACAACGTCCCCCACCCTCAACATCCACCAGGATTTCACAAGTCCCCCATTTACTCCAATGTTTAGGCTCCCCTTCCCCTTTAGGGTCCAAGTTCCTGTAGAAAAGCTCCAGTCAGTGGGTATCATTGTGAGATGGCTCCAGGGGGCCATGGCTGGGTCCCAGCGGTGTCCAGCTGGGTCTGAGAGGAAGGGGAGGAGGACTTGCTCCTTTACTCAATCAGTTTCTTGGCTTTGAAGAAACGACGCAAGTAGAAAACCTGCCAGGTGGCCAGTCCGATGAGACAGCACATGGAGAAAATGCTGAAGTACAGAACCCGGGTGTTTGTCGACTCTGAAACAGACAACAAACCATTGCACAGGAGTCTGACATCACAGGATGCACCTCAAGAGGGCAAAGTTCCCAGGATTTTCTCTCCCCACCCATGCAAAATTTCAAAGGGAAGGTATCTCACAGCATGAAGGCAAGGGCACCCAAGCACCAGCAGTACTTGAGAATAAAAGCAGAGGGAATGAGAAAGATACGAGAAGGAATAAGGCAAAACTGTGGTTCATGGCCAACATTAAATGGTACAGGGTAATTCACGTTAGGAATGTAGACAGGAAGAAATTATTTCTAGAGATGGGACACACAAGACTCAGTGACTGCTTCAGAAGGAGAGAAATATCAGCAGGTTTCCCTTACTAGTAACAGAACAGGCAGAAACCACTGTAATTGCTTGATCTCCAAATGCTGCCCTAGTAACACATTCAGCAGAAGTAAGGGGTCTTAAGAGCTCCATCCCTCTGAAGGAGCCCACAGTCTCTTACCATTTGTGTCCCTCATCTCTTCTTCTCGTTTCTTCATATAGGCGAAGTCATTAACGATGGACTCTGAAAGATCTTCCAGACGCCTCAATTCTACTTCCAGAGGCTTCAACTTCTCCACTTTAGCAATCTAGAAAACAAGAGAATCAGACAATCGCTGAGCCAAAACCAGAAGCTCCCATGTGGGCTTTTGCTCCTCCTCACATACTACAGATCTGGGGCATCCTTCCCTTAGGGAAACACCTCTGCAAGCCAGAAACTACCGTTGCATAAAACACTATCACTTGTCCCACCTGTTCTCTGAAACACACTTTCCTACTACCCCTCCTACACAATGGAGGAGCACAGTATGCATACAAGTACATTTCTTCCTTATTCAGCCTAATGTTAGCTTATTCATAGTTGGCTTCTGAGGAGTGGGTTGCCACATGACTAAGCCTCCAGTGAACAGAAGTCACAGACTGAGGTACAGGTGACTAACTTACATATGCATACAACAGTTCTACAGGCACACAGGATATTAGCACCAAGACTCACTTTGCTAACTGCTGCCACACGACCCAGAAGGGCCGGGCAGCCCGATTCCCAGTAGTAGCGGTTTGATCACACCGACAAGAGCTCAGGGCTTTTCTCACTGAGGCTGACAACCCCAAGGGCAGCTCTCGGTAGGGACACGCAGCCACACAGTGCTCCAGCTGCCTCCAGCCAGCAGGTGGCGCTGCCGGAACACTTAGGGGCGGGCTGCCTCTGAACCCGTTGCAAAGAAAAAGCAAAGCACGCTGTCCTCATGAAAGCTGGCTTCATAGGACAGCGTTCTTTGGTGCAGAACATGCAACCCACAGTCCTGCAAGTCACAGACTTGTATCCAAAAAGGAAAATCCACAGGAAATTCAATTAGAAAGCACATTCCACAACAGCAACTATTTGAAGTCAAACGTGTAAACACATGTCCCTGCCCCAGTCCTGGCTGCAACCTGACTGTGTTATGTGAAATCTGTGACACAAGGACATTAAGGAAGCCAACTGCAATTCCTCCCACTGCTACAGCATAGGGTTTGGAGAGCTCTGGTTCTTGCACAGAATTTGTCACTATTACCAACAAGTGACAGGCCTCCGCCATGAAGGCCAGATGCTGTCTCCCCAAGTAATGCAGCAGAAGATGTGTTACAGAAAACTACAGAAAACACAGGGAGCCCCTGCAGCCCACCACCAGTCTCACTGCCACACACAATTACTCAGACATAGCCACAATGGTCCAGGTGCCAACAGCCTGGCAACAGGGTGCAGGCATCCCCAAAAGCTGCTTCCAGAGGCAGCTGTCTGGGTGTCAGAGCCCATCTGAAGAGATGCTCATGACCAGGCTAGCTAATTAGCCATTTCACTGAAGGGTCTTCCCTTCCCATGACATGCATATCCTGGCAAGCAACAGCCCATCAAGCAGTCATCTGAGGATTTTTACACTGAGGCAAGTTGTATATTACAGCTCTGCCAGCACAGCAGTGTCAGTTTGGAGTGCGTTCGTGAGAAAGGGTAGGAAATGGGAGGTTAGACCCATCCTGCTTTCCAGTCAAGAGGTTCTACTGACAAAACCCTGTGGCCTGGACGTGTACCTGCCAGCAGAGCTTTGCTGAAAAACTGGCATGAGTGTAAGAGTGCCTATGGCCCAGACTCTGCTGTCACAGCTGGAGCAGCAGGTCTGTAACATACACAAGGTCTCAGGCAGCTCTCCTGACAAACTAACCCTGCACTACCCGGCTCCATTATCTTCCTGGAGGGCACTTTTCCTCATTCACAGAAGGCTACAAAGGTTCCAGTGTGAAAAACCAAGGTTTGTCTGCTCCATTCTGCATACCTTCAGCTGCTCTTAATAGGTGTAGCCAGAAACATCTGATAGCTACTTTTAGTCCTGCATGTACTCCGAGAGGCACAACCTGGAACCCCTTTCAACCTTAGTGAAGCCAGTATACACAGCTACACCAAGCATCTGTAATGGTGGAATATCATCATTCTAGAAGGAACATCTGGACCATCAGGACAACCGAGACAACACCACCACTGAACTTCTCAGGGACCACTCAAAGATCTGCCAAAGCCTAACTCTCTCCCTAGCGTAGAAAGAGACACACTGTAGCCTAGAATTGACAAGGAGTAGATAATCTGGAAAGGAACCTAGATCAACAAGCCTTCTTGGTGCCCTCTGAAAAGTCTTTTCACTACCTTCATTTCTACTTATTGAACGGACAAAGTTATTTCTCCCTACTCCAGAGAACTAAGGTATGACACTGCCATGCAGTCAGGTTTTCTAACCCAGCTGACTCTCACCATTTCTTTGCTGCAAGAATGTCTGGACCTATGAAAGTTTATGAAGCCAAACTTGGACATCACCCCTTCTCTCACTGCATATATCCATCCATGCACAAGCAGGACAGTATCAGTGACCCTCGTTCAACTCCCTGCATCAAGTCTCTTTGCAGCAATTCAACAAGAAGGCAGGAGAAGACAGGTCAGAAGACTGGTGCCTTACAACAGATCAACGCTGCAAGCAAAAAACTCAAAAAGGCAGCAATTTCAGGAGAGAAACCTGAGCAACAATCCTCCCCTCTGAGACCTTACAGCAACCTGTCAGTCAAAACCCACAAATACTACACCAACCTGGGGAGAGAGTGGATGAAAAAAAGAAAACATACTGCAAAGCAGTGTGGCTAAACATCCGCAGCAGCTGTACAAACAGTAACAGGTTGAGCCCTTTGCAGACACACTGCTCAACAAGGCTTGACACAGTCTGCCACTCTGAGAGGCCCTCACAGGTCCAGGATGCTTGACAGTGCTGCCAAGATCTGCACTTGGTATCAGGTCAGACAGCAAGTCTAAATTCTTCTTTTCCCATGTTTGTCCATGGAAATTTTCCATCAATCTAACTACACTGACAAGCATAATGGTTACTTGCTTTTATTCCAAGACAGCTGTATCAGTACAACCAGTGAGTACGTAGATGTAAGGGCATAAGAGGGACAATGCTTCTAGGTGGCACTACAGTAATGTAACTCAAAGTATGCTGTGGGGTTGTATTTACAGAGATTCTGCAAATGTAGTTACCATAATCCTCCCAATTACACTCTCAGGGGTCATCCCATAAGATTTCAACATCTTGCAATCCTTCAGTAGCTGGTTCCCAGACAGCTGGCCCAGTGATTGCTCTCTCTTCCCTGACCCCAAGTGCTTTTTTTACTCTCCATGTAGGATGTGCTCTGGACTGATTTAAGCAATGATTGCCCCTTCCCCAACCCCAAGCACCTTATTACTTTCCATGTAGGATGTGCTCTAGACTGACTCAAGCCATGCAGGACCAGCTAGCCCAAAGCTCAAAAGGAGCTCCAGCATGCCCATTTCAGAAATTTGTTTTCTAACTGGCACCATACACAGCCTCCTCTGCTATCCACTCTCCTCCCTAAGGTATCTCCCATGCTGTTGTGTGCAGTGGACACAGCAATCATTTGCAGGAATCCTTCTCCACCAACCACTCTCATTTTCTCAGGCACAGACTCTGTGCTGGGGGCTGACTGACCCCAAATTCTAGTGAGCCAAAAGCAGAGCAGCAGGCATCAAAATTCAGCATCCAAACCTGCCAGGACTGTTCCAGCCATAAAACAACTGCTATTCTACACAGCTGGCTCTTGGGTCTAAGAAAGCTACATCCTCTTAACATGGAAACATTTAGGCTTTATGCCTATTTGCAGTGTCACACCTTCAAACCAAATACCCATTTCACACCAGCTACTACTCTACCAAACGCCTTTACACGGATACACTGCCAGTTCTCAGAAATGCACAAGTGCCATTTCAGGGATGTTGAGCCAGTACATCTTATGGTCAGGAAGGTAAGGAAAGTAGTAACACAAATTGACCTTTAGGAGGATCTGATATTAACCTAAAATGCCCTCCGCTGCTGGGGCTGGGGAAACTTCACATCTCAGTCTCTTCCTGCCTCTAATGCTTATGCCCAAAAGCTGAGCCACACTGCCCTAGCAAAGAAATTCACACACTAGGCTCCAGTTCCCAGAGTACAGAATTAATTTTAGTTGATGGTTGTCTTTTTTTTTTTTTTTCCTCCCCTAACACGTAAAGCTTCACTGGAATTGTAGGCTGCAGACAGGCTTTCATCACCGCTGGGAAAACAGCTTCCCATCATGAGCCCCAGATCTACAAATGGCATCACGTGAGTGCTGGGAAAGGGGAGCCTGCAGTGCAGGCAGCCAGGGGACATACCTCCTCGTAGTTCTTTGCTTCAACTCCATGCTTCATATCCAGAATCACGAGCTGGTCCGGCATCCTCCCTGTTCCTGGAAGCATAATGAAAGGATTCATTGTGTGAAATATTCAGCCTGCCAGGAAATCACCAGCTCTCCCCACCACTGAGGAAGAACTCACAACACCCCCCTCCCTTCCCTCCATGTCTGCAGCTAACTGCGGAGGCAGTACAGTCCAGCCTAAAAATACAGAGACCTCACAATAAATCCTGGCTGAAGGAAAGCCTCCCAAAGATAATGAGAACAAGCTGTAACTAAAAGCAGTAAGTGTGTGTAGGATGCAAATCACTGTAAAAACTGCAGAGGATTAGAAGATGAATACCAGCTGCTATGAGACAGCCTGGTGAAAGACAAGTCACCAGAGGGACAAATATTCAACTGGGAAGCCCACGTTCCTCCTAGCAGGAAGTGCACCGGCAACTTGTCAAGGTTATGGGGTTGTAAATGATTTTACATTCACAGGAACAGAAGGTAAACTGCTCTAATTGAGGAATACGGCATACAGGGACTAGTGAGCCTCGCATGCTGCAGTACCTGCAGAAATGGAGGCAATCCCTTTACCAACAGACCTTTTCAGGGAAAGAATAGCTCAGATGTCCGAGACCCAAATTGCTAATGCAAATCTCAAGATGGCAGAAGGCTTCTGAAGCTGGGAAAATGCCACTTCAGAGAACTGCCAGCTGGAGCCACATAAACAGCAAGCAGGATGAGGCTGCAGCAGTGAACAGCACAGTAGGTATCCTTTAAGGCTGTAGCCCCCAGGCTAGGGACCCTTACGGCTAACAGCTTCTTTTAACTGCTATGAACTGTCACTTCTGAGACAATCAGAACATGGAAAAAATACATAGAAAAAGCATCTAAGATACCCTAAAGAATGCAGCACATCTGCTGACCCGAGTATCATATTCCACTATACCACCCACCAAGGAAATGTCTGTACATAACACATTCCCAAATTCCAGCACTTTGGAGCATACAGTTGTCCTCAGCTGGCTGCTAGCAAAAGACAAGGTCTGAATTCACTTACGCTATGAATTTCAGAGTCTCCATCCAGGAGCATGTCCAATACTCACACTTTGCCTTAAGAGGCTGCCAGGTGGACATTCCCTCAGTCTACATACACTGGGTCACTCCAGTTTGACCTAAGAAGTTACTCCAGATCTACAGTACAGCATCTCCAAATTTTCTCTTTACCCACTGAACAAGCTCTTCAACACCAGAGTAGAATCACCTTCTGTTGCTAGCAGAACATGGAATAACCTACTGACAAGATGGTCCGTATCAACTACAAACTGTTTCTTAAACTTCCTGAAGGACACAGGAGCTCAAAATTCAAACCCAGCCATGTAATAGCCCAATGGATAAAGTAGGACTAGGATGGAATTTTTTGGTTTTCTTATAAAAGACTAGTTACTGTAAAAACAAACTCAAATCCCAGCACTGTTCTTCAACAGACAGGCTGTATATGCAACCACCCAGTGCTCCTTTCTCCAACCACAAGTTTTGCCTGCTTATGCCACACATACACCAGCATGCCTGGAGACTAGCAGGCAGGACAGCCAACAGCAGCTGCAGAAGCAAATTCAAAGCACACAGTTCAGTGGCAGCTTTTTTTAACGTCATTTAAATTACCGCAGCTTGAGTGGAGAGATGGAGATTCCAGGAAGAGATGAAAAAGATGAAAAGGACAGTGAACAGGAGAACAGAACTGGAAGGATTATTTGTCAGGCTGGAAGGGAGAGCTGCCAAAAGGCAGTAACAAAGCAGAAAACTTAGAGCTGCTGGGTGTAAAGGGATGGAAAGCAGACATTCTCGAAGAGGTTAAAGTTGTCAGAGACTGTCCTGGAAAAACTCAAGCTCCTCCTCTACAAGTCTACCAGGCCCAAGGCACTAGGCAGCTCCCTTCACGCTCATCAGATCCTCAGTAACTCCCTGCTCCTCCTGCAGCCAGGGCTCACCAGAGCCGACTGGATCAGCAACAAAGAGAAAAACAGTTAAGTCCCAGAGACCTTGAAGTAAACTGGTACCCACATCCCCCAAAAGGTCATCTCACATGAGCACAGAACTGTGTCCTCAGAGATTAGGGGAGCTCCTAATTTTGGAAAGTCAATGGAAAAACTGGATGTCAAAAAAATTTCCCACAGGAATTCCAGAAAAAATGAGCCATAACACTCTTAAAGTTTGGGAAGAGAGGATTACAGAAGGAGCAAAGAGGTAAAGATTAGCACACAGGGGAGCATGTAGTGCAGGCCAGGCTGTTCTCAGAGATTAGCCTACAGTGTGAAAGCAAGTGGGCCCGGAAACAGTGAACTGGTCAGGAAGACAGGACCCTTCCACCTTGGAAGAGGGGAAAAAAGCCTGTCATGCAAATACCCACGGCTCCAAGCAGCACCCTAAGATCTCCTCCACTCTGATATGGTGGACCTTCTAAATAGGATCCCTTCTCACTTCTTCTTCCTCATTTCTGTGGTTAAGGATTGAGAAATCCCAGTTGCTTAGACCTCTCAAGTCCCAACGGCTCTGGGCTTCCTCTACCAACAGTTTTTCTCTTCCAGTACTCCACCGACATCCTCCTTGGCTGCTGCACTACCAGTCCTGACCACCTACTTGATAAGACTGTGGAAAAAAAAAACAACCCAAACCTTTAAAGAAACATGGGGACAAAAGAGCACTTGGTCAGTTCCCCCATTCCCATGCTAACCTTATGGAGGAAACAAAGCACTTCCTTGTGATACGGTTACTTCTTCCACAATACCCTAACCAAGTCCTGTAGATGATCAAGCCTTGCAGTACCACCTCCCTTACTTTAATACTTCCCTGCACAGGCGTGGGAAAACCGCAGATACTCATGCAGTCCCTCTCTTCAGCCGGATATTTGGGGCGTCTGGGTCCACAAGGAAAATGGCAGCTTGGAGGTCCCCAAAGAGAATGCCCCCAGAAGAGCATTCAACTGCTCAACTGAATGGCTCTAGATTTTGGCGCCTCAATGCCCCACTGGTAACCAGGTAGAAGCTGCACTTTCATGTATTTTATCCTCATCAGTACTGAAAACTTTAAAACAAACTTGCAACAATACAAGGCAGCCAGGGAACAAACATTTGCTACAATCAAAAGATCTATAAGGGCTCAGTCTAGGCAAGAAACCTCTGGTCACAAGCACTGAAATAAGAGTCTAGACACAACAAGTCTTTCCCACTTCAGTGCATGATCACATGGAAGCTATGAAAGGATCTGTGGGACTGTCTGGAGACCTCCTAACACCCAGGTGTTAGACAGTAAATAGCATGAGTGACTCCCAGATGAGTCACTAGTGCCTTATGTCTTGATGTGTTACAGAGCATTTGGAAGCCCTGCCTTTGGAGTGAAATAAAAGCAAAATCCTGAGCATTTGGGGTCACTGTCTTATCTGTAAAATATTATAGGAAAGGTGTTACAAGCCAGATCCCTCCCAATCTCATCAAAGAAGATAGCCTTCTCTTTCTGGAAAGTTCTCTTCAACTTGCAAACTATTTGTATCTTATATGTGGAGCAGAACAGCAAAACAGAGGCTGTCTTTCAACAGATATGAGGCAGGCTCCTAGCGACTGCCCTATTAAATGCTCTGGGATCTTTTAGGATAAGACCTAAGAAGAACCAGGTCCAGGGAGCAGAACACTTTTGACAGTGACTGTGAAAAGATGTGAGCACCTATGAACCTGCACGTGCTCACATCACCGCAAGTGAGACTAGAGCCCATGTGTTCACTGTTTTCAGCACATTTGCCCTGAAGTTGAGCCCAGCCACTCAAAGCAGCACATGCGTCACACTCACAGGAAATGAGCCTCAGCGTTCGTTAGGCAACCATCCCTGCAGCACAAGTGCAAGGCTGACATCCTTCCCATTTCCCCTTCCCTTTATTGACCACTTAGAGAGCAGCTGCGGGTGCAAACCAAGGCCACATTCTCTATATACACACACACCCCAACCCCAGAAAACAGTTGCTAACCGAACACAGGATTGCTGCCAAGTACACATTGTGGAGAGATCATGTTCCACAAAATAGGGAGAGATGGCTATCTGGGGAGAAAGACAGAGTCCTGGAGATGATGGCATCCTGCTCTGTCATGGTTCAACTGCAAGATAGGTAGAAGCAAGAAAAGGGCAAAAGAGGTGTGGTTTGCTCCCTGTACTGCCACTCATTGCAACTGTAATGACCTCTGCAGGAGGAACACGCGATTCCCCCTTTAGAGGAAGCCCAAACACTCTACACGACAGCCACAGAGGATTACTTAACTTCAAATGCAGCACTGACAGCAGATAATTCTGCAGTGAGACTGCCCACCACCTCCTGAAGATCAGCTTCAGAAGTCAAACAGTGTTCTGCAGACCACACTCAGGATCACTTAACCCACAACCTTAACCCACTTATCTACATGAACTTGTCCAGAAGCTAGAAGCAGCCAACAGACCTTTCACTTCACTTACCCACAGGAAGCTTGCTCTCAAAACAGGCCTCAAACATATCGTAGTCTTCAGTGGTGAAGGCAAACTTGCCCTTAGTAGCATCCTCCTTGGCATATAGGATGTGTCCAGCCGAGTCAGTTATCTGTAAAAGAGACAACAAGGGTGAGGAACCCAGTGCTCTGCTGCCACAGGCTCACGCTGCCTGTGCTACACACACAGGAAGAGTTCTTGTAGCATCCCCCTTGGAGCTGCTGCACTCTCCTTTCAACAGTTTCCCTCCTTCCTCACAACTATATCAATTCCTCTCTTCCTCTTCCCCACTCCAGGAGCTGGCAAAGTCATAGTTTCTCTAAGGTAATTATTGACTCTTAAACAAAAAGGAACCCCAGCAAAAACCAATCAACCAACCAAGAAACCCCAAAACCACACCAATCCTCCCATAACCTCTGAATATAGACTACATTTAGGAACTCTAGCTGAACCAAACTGTTATTCATTGCCTTCTTTTTACAAGCAAAATTCATAAATTCCCATAGCAACAGAGAGATGGAAAGCCTTACAGGACAAAAAAGACCTATTCCCCAGAAGATGAAATGGAGAAGGGCACATCTGTTCCTCTAGAAACAAACCATCAGTGTGGCCCTGAGCTACACAAGGTCTGGGTGCCAAGATCCACAAAAGATGCCACTTCAGAGGACAATTCAGACTACACAGACAGAATAATGGCTGCTTTAAGCCAAGCCTATGAAATTACTAAAAACAGGCAAAAACTGTAGGTCTCAAAAAATAGTTAAAAAAAAAAAAAAAAGAGAGACACACACATTTCATGATGCAGACTTGAGAATCACTGTGCTCAATTAAAGGCTCCGTCCAGTTAAAATACTCTGACTACGGAAAGAGTTGAGAAAAACTGAAGGCGTTACAGTATTGCATGAAAATCAACAGTGGGTATTCCACTAGAACACTTCCCAGTTTCCCTCAACTCTATCCTCCAACAGGTATGTCTGAAAAAGCACAGGTGCCAAAGTTACTAGGAGTCTTCAAAAGTCTTAGAGGTGAAGAGATTAAAAAGCTTCAAAATAATTTTAAAGGTACATAAAACAGAAGCACACAAAATAATCTGTCGTATGGAAGAGGCAAGTCAGACATTCTCCTTTACTCCATCTTACAACAGAAAACCCAACCGTGTTTCCCTGTACAAAGGCCATACAAAAGGGCTACGTACCCCAAATTATTCTAAGGAAATGCTCTCCTTTCTTCCTATTAGAACACCTAATTAACTCCCTGCCACATGATACCACTGATGCCAGCAGCCTGCTGGACTCAGAACAGGTGCGGACCTTCACACGGATAATGAGAGTTGCTGCATTAGGCAGGAAAAAATAATAAAGCATATATAGGTCCTAATGGCTCGGGGTATAAACCATAGCAGGCAAGACTTTAGGAACAAGCTTCCTCTACATACAGATTATCCCATAATTGTCTGTTACAGGACTTGCTGTAGCTTCCCCTGCACCATATGGTATTTGTCAGCGTCCAAGAAAAGTGAGAAGCGCTGCTCTCCTCCCTCACTGCAGTTCCTGCTCAGAGCTCTGCCTGTATGCAAGCGGGAAGCAGATGAAAGCTCGCCTGCGCAGTCAGGCACAGGCAGCTGCGTTGCCATCCCCCTGACACAAGCCACCAATACAAGCCACCTCCTATCTGGAAGCCACCAGACTATCAAAAGTACCCAGGTCAAGCCAACAGGCCCTGCTGGAGTGCTGGACTGTGCATCTGACCACGCAGACACGGGGTAAAAGCACGTGTTTTGGTCACCATGCGGTGCACACTAGTCAATGGAGCAGTCCTGATTAACCAAGATACTAGCCTCATCAGGGTGATATCATATAATCTGCACGGCAGGTTCTCCACCCCAAGAAGCAGTGACAAGAACACTAGTAAAGAAAGCTCTCAAATGTCCCCATTATTTTGAGCACTATTCCCTTTGGGCTTTCTACAGAACAGAGCTAATCCTTAGCTAGAGGTTATTGTGCAGCTTGATCCATTTTTGCCCTTTCCAGCTCTACCAATAGCCTGCTCACGAACAGGATTCTGGACAGTAAGAGCTCTGCTATCTGCTTTCATAAAAACTGAATAGCATTACCCAAATCAGCCAAATACACTGCCCATTCAGCCGGGCACGCGGGGGCGGGAGAAGCTGCTAATAGCCCAGCCAGAACGTTTGTGGGGGAGTTGACCTGAAAGGGATTTTTCATGCTATTCTAACATTATTTACGGTAATGCAATAGCCTACAGACAGGACATTGTTCACCCTTGACAAACAGCCTGACAGTTCCCCAAACCGTCAGCCTTGACAATGGGGCAGGGGCACGTGTCTGGGCCTGCGTGAGACCTCAGCCGCCCCGCCGCCGCCGCTCGGCAGCCAGCTGGCAGAGTCCACGGATTCCTGCGAAACAGAGGGTGCCACTGTTAGTCCTGGGGTATCACACACACAAAACTTAGCTCACCGGCAGGAACCCTACTGAGCCCAGCCAGGATTAACTACCAACCTCCTATGTTCTGTGGCGTGATCCAGTGGGCACAGACTGAGACCACCTGGTGTGGTCTTGCACTAACCTCTCCTACACAAACTTGGACACAAAAAGAAGTATACACCTAACAGAGGGGTTACAGCACTTGCAACAGGCCCAGCACACTGGGAGGCCACAGCATACCTGAACAATGAGAAGGAAAGCAAGAACTGCCTAGATTATTGTTTCTCCTTTGTAGACTTTGAAACTAGTACAGGACTTTATTTTATTTTATTTTTATTTTACAGTTCCAGTAACACATAACTTCCAGGAGCAGGCCTACCTGGATACCAGCTTCAGCAGCAAAGCCAGACTAATACCCAAGTGTGGGATTCACTGCTTCATCACCTCTAGACAAGTCCTCTGTCATAAAAATGAGTTTTGTAAGGGACTGCAGGGTCAGTTGACCTAAGACTGGACAACCACTGAACCAGGACACCAGATCACCATGCAGTAAGAGACAGACAGGAACACGGCACTCGATCTGAAATATGTGCACCTTGCCAGCCAAAGACTATAGCAATATTTCAAAGTATTAAAGCTGCTCGGCTCTGCCTATACACAAGCAAGTTTCCTCTTACAAATTATGTGAGAACAGCAAACCAAGATTTTTAAAAAAACAAGACTCTGAAACAGCCTTCTCTAGCAGGCACAACTGCCAATAACCCAATGACTTTGGGAGTCTGCTGGGAGATGCTGGAGGGGCAACTTGATTTCGGGAGATCTCAAATACTGAGTAACAACGAGTTCAGAGATTCCTGAGCAGACCATGCTGCCTCTGTTTGTTTGCATGCTTACTTTTGAAGCCTTTGGGAGCTTAGACGGAAACAAAAAAGACAGAAATCTGTTACAAATCGATAACGTAGCAGTAGACCTTACTCAGCTAGTTGGGAAATCTGAAGAAAGCCTAGGGAAGGCAGACTGCAGACAGAATTAAAGTGAAGCTGTTGAAGTTTTAATAGCTGCTTGTCACATAAGTGCATTAGTCACACATATTCCGCTAACTCTTCTCCTACTCTCTCCAAAGATCCTTTAGGATCATTTTCTTCCCTGTAGCACCTGCCTCCTTAAAATCCATGCCAGCCACGACACAGCAAGACGGCACCAGCCATTTCGTGTACCAAAAAACCTTGTTCCTAAGCCCTCACCTTGCCCTTTCCCTGCGGCCTGCTGCTCCATCCTGCCCTGCCAGGCTGCACGCAGGGAGCGAGCCCTCGGAAAGCCACGTCACCAGAAATCCTTCCTCCTTACACGGTGTCAGCAGCCTTATCGCAACGGGACCGTCCCGCCGGCCGACGGATAATCCGCACGCCGAAGGTGC
>NW_010129240.1:3044-5097 GCF_000699245.1 Pterocles gutturalis | reverse complement strand
TGGCCCCACGCCGGCATGGGGGACCGGGCGCCTGGGCAGGAGTGTGTCCCCACCCCATGCCCGCGGGGTACCCAGCGGGTCCCGGAGCCAGCCAGCCAGATCACAGATGTGCTTTTACTTCAGTGGCAGAAAATGAACTAAAAAACAAGCATGCGGAATTTTAGGGCAACAAATAATTCAAAGGCTGTTTGGAGGCAAGCTTGAAACTCAGATGAAATACTGAGTTTCACTTGGGGTTGTCGAACCCCTTTCTTAAAGCCTTCCCTCCAAACATGAAGGCAAAACCCCAAATCGGTACTCAACTGATAAATGGCTCTTTGCAATTAAGATCTCATCTTGAAAAAGGCAACATGATGTGCTTGGAGATTTCAGGGGAAAAAAAAAGATTGTTCCTCCCTTTTTGGGCCAAAGTATTAGTCTCACTCAAGATCAAGTTTACAGATAATTTTGGTTCCTCCCAGGTGCAACCATCCATCCCTATGAGGCACCTTTCCCACCCTGTGACCCACTGGGGCCACCCACCACACCATGACACCCACCCACTGCCTGCCCCAGCCCTGCCACCATGGCCAGGCAGCGTCCCGGGGCACGCCTTGGCAAACCGCGCTTGTGTAAGAGAGAAGATGACCAAGTTTGGAAATGTTGCTCAATAATTTCTACCAGATGCGTTTCCTGGTGCCGTGTTAGTGCCTGCATCCCAGAGCAAGGCTCGTGCAGGTTAGAGAGGATGGGGTCCTCCTGCGAGCCCCTGAGCATCGCTGGGCGCTCCCGCCTGCCTCCTGCTTTCACAACAGAGCGCTGAACAGCATCCACATGAGCTGGAAATCAAAGTCACCCAGCGGATCTGCCGCATGAACTGCAGGTTTCAAAACTTTTTTGGAATGAGAGCAGAAACAAGCATTTTTAAATCGTCTGTGGAGGAACACACTGGAAATCGTTGCTGCATCTTAACTAAAATGTTTCAGTTCTGACAAAATTGCTTGGATTTTATTTCGATTTTGACTTCAAGCAAAATAATTTATCATGCAAAATTAATACAGAAGACAACAGTTACAATGCAAAACACAAAACATAATGTGATAAATAATGAAAATACTGAAATACAAGCTGTTTCAGAATTAAAAATTGAAATGATATGGTACAAAAATGTCACACAGGATGCTGCAGCATTGTTGAATTTTTTTTCCAGCTTTCCCCAAAACAAAACTGCTAAAATCCCGTCAGTCCTGTGAAGCACCAGAGTGCTGCCGTTTGGGAAGGAGCTGCGCACTCCTCTGTTTTCCACACCCCCTCACCGCTCCCCTTGGCCCCATGAGGCCGATGGTCCCTGTGACTCCTGTGGGATGTCCCATGGAGGTGCAGGAGCAGCGATGGCCACTGCCATGGGGCACAACAGCCCCAGCTCCAGGCGCTGCAGGATGCTCTCGTGCACTTTGCACAGTGCGCTTTGGAGCTCGAAATACTCCGACCTGAGAAAACAAATGGGCGCTGGGGGCATTGCAGTGCACAGAGAACGCTAATTAAAGGGTTTCCATCAAAAGGCAGGCTTGGGTACGGTTCCCAATTATCCGAGGGGACAGGGATTTTAATGGGGACCAGCATGTCCAACAAAGCTCTGCATGCTGCTCCCAACACAGCCCCATTCAGGAGCTTTTGTGCAGCCGAGGGTCGCAGGGTTCGGGAGGGGTGCAGGGTTTGGGAGGGGTGCAGGGTTCGGGAGAGCTGCATCCCTCGGGGCAGAGGGTGCGGGTGGAGCTGGGTGGGTTTGCCTTTCAGGGGGGCTCTGGGACAGGGAGGCACTGAACTTCCCCGTGCCCATTCCAGACGCCGCATCCCCAGGGATCACGATGCTGCTCTTGGAGACTCTGACACCAACAAGGTGCCCACCATCGTGCTGCTCCTGCTGGGCTGTGGGTGCTCTGCCCCAGGACACCCTTCCCCGGGACCTTTTGCCCACAGTCCCACTGCCGAGCCCAGTGCCAGACGCCGTCCCGCTGCAGCCTGGACCCACCAAACGCCAGCCGAGGCCAGCAGCACCCCAGTACGGGCCACA
>NW_010129240.1:1437-3005 GCF_000699245.1 Pterocles gutturalis | reverse complement strand
CCCAACCGCACCGACAGCATCAGCATCAGCGCAGCGCGGTGACTCAGCCGGCAGGAATGTGGGAGTTCTGCACGGCTCGGCGCTGAAAGGCTTTTAATTCCAGCCTGGTGATGAATGGGCAAGGCCTGAAATGAAATGTTCGGAGGCTCAATGTACCAGGCCTCCCGCTTGTAATTATTTTTGTACAGAATATGTCAAGTGTCGTGCTTCACAAGAACTCGTTTAGCATGCAAACATTTTGTGATTAAGTGAGGCTTACTTAATTAAGCACTTTGTAATGACTCTTAAACCAAAGAGTGGTGGATTAGTGCGTCCTATTTGTGTCTATCATGTTAAAGGCGCGGTAATAACAGGTTGCTGCAGACAATTAGGGTTAGAATACAGAGTGGATGGAGGGAGAACCAGCAGGAACCCGGAGCCCCGCCACTCGCTAATGTCCTGATCTAAAGCCGCCTCTGCAGAGACAAAGCGAATCCGCTCCCTGCATCTGCTCCCACATCCAGCCCCGCGCCGCTGCCAAGCCCCAGCCCTTTGCACTGCTCCGTGTCACAGAACAGGACACGTCCGAGGGGTCCCACAGCAAACAGGTGCTGGGCAGGGTGGGCATCACCCCAGCACAGGGTCCCCACTCCAGCGAAGACCACAGATGGTCACCTGGGGCCACAACAGCCCAGTGACACCTCTTGCCCTTGAGCGAGGCATTGCTCCATGTCTCGGCTTCAGGCTGTGGAAGGTGCAAACCACCTCCTGCGGTCATCCCTGATGTTCCAGAGGCACCACAAGCCAAGTGCAGGAGTTGATGGGTTGTGAGATGTGGGGCAGGGCAGGTCAGCCCTGAATTGTCACTCCCAGTGCCGTTCATCCTGAGCCAGACAGACCCATCGCACACCAGCTCTGTGGGTCCCAGCTCTCCTGCCCCACTGGGGTGCTTACTTGGGAGGAACTATGGATTCTTGCTGTCAGATGGGCACAAATACGCAAAATTACAGTAAACAGGAGTCTCTTAGGCAAGCAGCAGTTGTGCTCCACGCTGGAGTAAACCCATTAGCCCCCCAGCACAGCACACCTCGCAGGGGAGGGAGCACCCGTGAGGGGCTCAGATGCCATCTCAATGCTGGGGCAGGACCCCAGCACCACAGTCCTGCCTTCCTCCCCTCCTCTCCCTCCTGGCCCCCCAGCCCAGGAGCTCTGGAGCCAGGACACAGAAATGGATGTCCCAGGTGGGGTGCTGTCCCCGCCCTGAGTGCTCCCCCCACCGTGCCTGGGCTGCGGAGGGGGGCAGTGGGGGGGAGGGGCTCAGATGCCATCTCAATGCTGGGGCAGGACCCCAGCACCACAGTCCTGCCTTCCTCCCCTCCTCTCCCTCCTGGCCCCCCAGCCCAGGAGCTCTGGAGCCAGGACACAGAAATGGATGTCCCAGGTGGGGTGCTGTCCCCGCCCTGAGTGCTCCCCCCACCGTGCCTGGGCTGCGGAGGGGGGCAGTGGGGGGGGTGACCTGGCGGGGGGGAACCCCATAGAAACTGGCCAGACAGCGAGCCCTAAACAGAGACTTGTTCAGCTCCCCCGCT
>NW_010129240.1:0-1055 GCF_000699245.1 Pterocles gutturalis | reverse complement strand
CTTTGGATGGGCAGCGTGGCCCTACAGCCCCGGCTGCTCCCGCCCTGGCATGAGTGCTTGCGTGATGGTAGGAACAGTTATTTAAACCCGAAAGCGTTCCCAGCTGGCTGCTCCCCCCACAGCCCCGTCTGCGGGCGCCCAGTGTGAGGTGCCGGGGATCTGCACCACGCAAAGGCTGAGCGCTCACAGATGTGCACCAGCTCTTGCAAACACAGACGGTGCTGGGCGAGCAGACCTGGGGTCCCAGGGGCCTCAGATAGGGCATTTGAGCATTTCACCCCCCCGGTAAAACATGCTCCGTCCCCATCCGGGGGCGAATGCTGAGCCCTGACACCAGCAGCAGCTCAGCCCCGGCCGCTGCACCATGTGCGGTGCTCCAGCCAGCACACGAGGCTCACTGCAGTTGTTCAGAGAGAGGAACTGTTTTATCAGGTGTTCTGGTTTCTCTGACCTGCCTTTTTTCAGCCCTGGCATCCTTTCTCCATCCTGAAAGGGAATACGCAGCTCGGGGGCACCGCGGGTGTGATGCCCCAGAGCAGAGGGTCTCGCTCTCACCTCCGACCCCACAGGCTGCTCCCCTATTAGCACTGTTAATAAAGCCAATGCTGTAATTCAGTGGGTTTGCTTTTCTGTTCACCTCTGGAACAGGAAAAAAAGCAGGCAGTGCCAGTCCTGGAAAACCTTTCTCTTTGAGCTGAGAAAAATTTCTGAGTTCATCAACTAAGCATCCCTACGTCCATGCGCACGGGGTAACGCAGCTCAGAGCCGGCAGTCGGGCACATTACCATCAATTCACTTTTTTATCTCAAAAAGCACAAAATTCTATTTTTTCTCTTTTGATAAAAGGGTACTACCAGCAAGCGATGCCCTCAGAGCAGAAGGCAGCGGTGGGAAGGCTCATGGGCTCACAGCTTCGATACTTTTTGCCCCCTTGCCCCGGCTCCTGATATTCAAATGCTCAGAAGACAACAGGTAATAAATCTGGATATTTTACACTTTTTCATTTCCTCTTACCTCACATTTAATGAGATTTTGCCCTTAACAAAGGTACTATT
>NW_010129239.1:0-31509 GCF_000699245.1 Pterocles gutturalis | reverse complement strand
CGGGTGCCCGAGTGAAGCGGGGGAGCGCCCGGCGCGGACTGCTGCCCGCTCGGCCCGGGCGGCTTTGTGCCCCTGTAGCTGTGGTAGCGCAGTTTGAACGGAGCTTGGAGAGAGCCTTGGTTTCTCCAGCCAAGGGGCTGGAAACCCGCTCTAGCAAACTGGGGGGTTGCGTCTTTTTGCCAGCTTTTTGTCGGGATTTTTTCTGGTTTGGGCGGTGGTCTTTGAAAAGTTTTATTTCAACAACCGCGATCATTATTTTCTCCTTCAAAACACGTTATTTCAGATGCTTGAGAGCGGGCTAGAGGGTTTATACTTTTTTTCATCATTAAAAATAGCTTGCTTTTCATGGTGTGCCTTGTTCAGGTAGATTTTATCAGAAAGTCGAAGGTCTTAGTTTGACTTTTTGATGGAGTTAATGCTAGATCTGCTTTTATTTTGCTCAGAAATTAAGAATATGCCTTAGTTCAGGTTCTCTTTTGTTTGCAGTTGTAGATTTTTTTAACGTTTATCTAATCTCCCGTGGGAAACCAGCTATTGCATATTTCTCTCATGCTGAAGCAGCAGGATTTTTTAAGTAATCTGGGCAGACATGCAGATAATCAACACCCTTATGTGTGAAGACAGGTGCAGATACGGGCTTGGATTGTGCAATGGGGAAAAAAAATGTCTTGAATGCACCATTATATGGGAACTTAAACAGAGGCTGCTGTAAAAGTATGCTGTTGTGTGATTATGAAACCATAGCTTAGAAATGTCCACCCACGCTGAACAAGTGATTGAACACAAGTCTCAAATGGCAGAACAGCAGGAGAGGGCTTTTCTTTAGCAGGGCGCTACCTTAGTTTCTGTTGAATTCTTCTGATATACACATAGATATGAGTATGTTTTTATTGCCAAAAAATAAGCACGTAATACAGAACTAAAGCTGCCTGGTGGTATTTTGTTGCCTAGTATAATACAGAACTTGGCAAAATGGAACTCATTAAAACAAAGGAGAGGGGGAGAATACAACTTATTAGTTGTTTAGTTATCTATAGTATAATGTTTCTACCATTTAAGGCTGACAGGATCCCCTAGTCATTCTACACTCATTTTAGCTACACTTATTTTGTTGAATAGGATGATGGTTTAGCTGAGGCATCTTGGCAGATGTAGGATTTCAGTACAATTATATGTGGGGGAATCAGTCACTTCAGTAACATGGAAAAGATTTTTGAGTTCAGTGTTGGACAAGTGAAAACCTAGTTTTAGATGGAATCGTATGGGTAGGAGGGGAGATTTGTTAGAAGCAGTCATAAAATTTTAGCAGATGCAGTATTTCTGTGGAGAAGATTACATGCGCAAAAACTCGGGCATGTGCCCAAATTACTGCATGTCAGCAGAGCTGCATTGTTTAAGCATGTGGCAAACACACTCTGAAACATGTTATCTTAGGCAAAAATAGTTTACCTTTATGATGGTTTATAGCAGGCTTAGTGTGCTACTGTGGCTCAGCTAAGCCTTCATAACTTGTTGAAACAAAGTAAGCTCAGTTACATATCTGAGGTACTGACGTTTCTTTTCCAGAAGAGCTCGTATAAAACAGAAGTCCTTCTTAGCAAAGAGAAGGCTATACAGTCTGTCTTATAATGCCATATATGTTGTCCTTGGAATGTTCCTGAATATTTTTGCAAGGATAGGATGTAATATTCTGCCTTTTGGACTATCATCAAAGATAACAGAGCTTGGGCTTGTGCCGCCTACCGTTTCTTGGCTTTCAACTCTTTCTGTATTTATGAACTTGAGGTTGCACCTTGATTCAAGCTCAGGTAAGGTATATCCTTTTCCCTCGATTTCCCCTTCACTTCCCCTAGGAACCTACTCCTCACATATATGCATGAACCCTGACCAGGGCTGACAAACTTCTTTTCCCCTTTTAAAAATTCTTCTCTCTCCTGGTCTAAGCATCAGACTTTATTTTCTCTTTGCTGATATGTATACTCATCTATTCAATTTCTATAATCTGTCCCATACAACTTTCACTGCTTGGCTTTCTGCTTTTGCTTTTATTTACTATGTTTTTCTATTCCATTAGCCAAATATATGTCAAGATTATAGCTATGAAAAAATTAAGAAAAATTGAGAAAGGTGAACAACAGCTATTTTCCTAAAAAGAGTCTCAAATTTATTCCAACATGTGGGTTCAAATTTTAAAGAGAGAATGTGACAAAAGAAAATCAAGGTTGATAAAACTATCTGGCAGGAAATTTGCCTAGATTTTTAGTTTGTTGCATATGTGCTTTGTAGATTCTAATTTTAAAAGCGTAATTTATGCTTAAATTGTTGTTTTGGTAAGATTCTTCAAAGGATCTGCGCTAAGCGCTGACTGACTGACAGCACTTGAGGGCTAGGATTTGGTCCATGCAGAGAGTACTTTTGCCAAATGTCCACAGAGATGGATTGCTAGATCTAGCCTGGACTCTAACAGCACTGCAACTTTCAAGACAGTCTGAGTACATGTGTAAATTTTAGAGCACCTGACATTCAGAGTAAGTTTGGGAAAGGAGGATCTTTTCAACTTTATAGCAGAATGGATGTTCCATAATGCCTGGGACTATATTAAAACCTTTAATTACTAAGAAGTGTAGAATTTTCCTAAAGGAAGTCTGTTGTCTTTCTCTGAACAATCTGATGCTGGCCCCTGTCCAATATCAGATACCAGACTAAAAGGAGCAATGATCTGATCTTCTATGGTATTTCAATTTTTTCCCCTTAATATCAATTCAGTTATATTTAATTATAAGGAGTTTCAAAGTAAAATAAATTAATTCCTCATCTGTGTAAAAGACAAGGATAATCTCTCAAAACAGAGCTGCTTGTTCTCTTTGGTCTGCTTTGCTTAGACTGCTGGGCTTGGCAGATTGCTATTACATGTTTATTTTCTCTATTATAAGAATTTTTCTAATTTTTAAATGAAAAATAAATTTTAAAAATATTTCTTTTGGTGTGGCACTGGAATTAAATGCAAGCCAAAAATAAAAACTTTTTTTTTTTAAAAAAGAGTCATATCTTACAAGAAGGCAAACTTCTTATGGGCATTCTGCTCACTTTATCTAAAACTGAGCTTTTTTGTGTGTGTTGTACTCAAGGTTTTGTAAATTTTATAATAAGAACTCTACCTGAGTTAACAATAAAAACATCCTCAATATATGGGATATTAGCTTAACTGCCAAACTTAAAGGATAGTCTAAAGGTTGTTCTTTCTGTTTTTCATTCTATTGCCAGAACTACTTTCTTAAGATGAAAAAATTGCAACTTAAATTGTAATTTTAATTGCTTAATAATTTAAACAACCTGAAAAGCTTAGCAGTTGTGGTATAATTGTAACACGATTGGATAGTGACAAAGGAAGAAGTTTAAAATATCTTTTAAAACTGAGAGGGTTATAAAAAGCATTTTTTAAATTCATGGACCAATAATTTTCTCCTAGAAATACTATTTTAGTTTCATGTAATCAGGTCTTTAATTTTTAAAAGGTTACTTGAAGTACTTCTCAGTTTGAATCTTTTGAAAGCTTACTAGAAGCAAATCCTTCTTCAGTCTTTTTTTGACTATTATTTGAGGGCTGTGCTGCTGCTTTCACAAGCTTATGTTTTCAGAGTTTGAGTTTTTTACAGGTTTTTTTTTTTTTTGCACTATAATTGCTCTCAGTAATATATTTCTGTATACATGTACTTTGGAGAATATAAATATTTTGATTATAATAGTGCTGAGCAAAATTCTGAGATACTGGTGCTGGTCCCAGAGCATTTTATTATTGCCCTTACAGCTGCTGTTGCTGTTCATTTGCTGGCAGGTCATCCAGAAGGAAGAGCTGATGAGACAGCTTTAAATGTGTCACTTTAAACAGTATCCCTACAAAATTTATCCAAATTCAGATTTTTCAGAAAGCTTCTGCATGATGGGCTATTAATGTTCTTACGTTACATTTCAAATCCATACCCTAACACTGCTGCAACTGTCCATTAGCTTAAATTAACATGTCTTTAGGACTTTCTGTTCTAAAAGAAAATGCAAAGAAATTAAATCAGCAGTTGAGCTGTTAGTTTGCCAAGGTTCTAACATTGCATGAATTTTTTGTTTTACTGGACCCAGACTAACCACGCCATACCTAAGACAACGTGGAGAAAATGTGGTCTTGGTGTCCACACAGCCCTCTTGTGGAGTACAAAAAAATTCCCTTGAGTTAAAGCAAAGGGGAAACTTGTCTCTGGATCCTTTTTCCTGTTTGTAACCTGAAAGAGTATTCTGCTTTCATAATAAAATGCTGAATAGTTTAATGTTACATTCACAGTAATTTCTGTTTTCTGTTGATGATTGTTCAGCTACCTCATCTCTCTGAAGTTAACGATGCCTGTTTTTTTAGGGAAGTGACACAAAGAAAAGGACTAGGTCAGGAAGTAGGTTGGGGGCTGCTGTAGGTGACTACTCATGAATTGCAGGATATTCTTTGACCGTCATGTTGAGCATGGCATTTTTTTTTTAGCTTCAAAAATAACAGCCCCTTTAGAATTTTTCCATTCTTTTTGCCATTGTTTCATACTTACATTCAAAAATAACACCAATTTTTAAATTGTCTGACTGATACAGTCAGATTGACCCTTGAGAACTGGCAAAGTTTTCAAGTATAATTGTTTATTACTAAATTGCTTGGAAATATATGATAATTTCTGACATGTATGTGCCAGAAAATGCAGTGGCAAGCCATAAAGTGACTCCATTTCCCTGTGCAGAAGGGAGCTCTACAACCTGAGAGCCTTCAGCTATGAAGGGAGCAGAAAGACCAATATGTTCATGTATTAACCACAGATAATGTGACTGAAATACACTTATACTCAGAACAGAAGTATTCTCATCTGCATGGCAGAATGTTTTGATTAACATGTTTTAAACCATCCTTTTTATTATTATAGGTAAGGTACAAAATGAATGTGGTTTTTTTTCAATCAGATACTAATGTGAGTCTTGAAATATTTTAAATAAGTATAGTAGATGACTACTACTCCCTTCTAGCCTACCTCACAGTCTATCATAGTAGGAACTCCAAGGCATTTTTGCAAAACTAAATGTTAATTCCCATTACTCAAGCAGGGAATAATGTATTTCTGGTATAAAGAGGTAATTTTCTCAAAGCTTCTTGGAGGGTTATTAATTCTGTTTTTCAAGAATTTTCAAGCTCCCAGAAGTTGAGAACCTGCCTTGACCCCTTGGAATATTCTGAATTAAATGTTTATATCCATCAATTTCAATTGAACTATTCTGGTTTTAAATAGATGCAGATGAATGTAAAATGATCCTGAATGTAAAATACCTCTGCAGCTTCCTTTTCTGTAGTGTAATTTGTAGGAGTCAGGGAGTTCCAAATATATATACTCTTATGTTGAGTCACTGGATGTTCTGCAGTCAGTTTAAGGTGGGGTCAAAATGTATTCCCAAGGTAGTTAAGTAAGCGTCATTTCTCTGCACTGGCTGTTCTAAATCATGCTAAATTTTTTTAATGTTCCCACAGTAAGCCACATAAGATGTTTCCTTACATCTGAGAGCAAGCAGATTCTCCACCTTGCTTTACCCTGGGAATAATTTAAAAAAAAAAAAATTATCCTATTCAGGAAAAAAGCAGAAAGTTAAACAAGAGAAGTTCTGGTTTTTTCCAAGGACAAAACTTAATTTTAGGCTAGGAATGCTGATAAGCAACAACATCAGCCTTTGAAAGAAACCTCTTTCTCTCATAGTTTGAAAATATATAAAGACTTTTTTGTGGAAAAAACTTGAAAAGAGAGAAAGAATACTTTTGAACAAAAAGCCTTTTATTTTCTTTGTGTTTCTCCAGCATTTCACATACTATTACTGGAATGCAGACGTTTTTTGGATCAGAGTTTAGTCTCTCTCTTTTCTGGTCCACCAGTAAAACCAGAAGTCTCTTCCATGCTGTTGGATGTTCTATGTTTCTAATACTGAAGTAATCAGAGTTCACTTTCTGGTTTCCACCCAAGCTACATACAAGTAGTGTAATTCCTCTTTGCCTAGTTTCTCATCTTGAAATGAAGTGGCTGTTCCCTTGTCCACCAGCTCCCTTTCCTTCCCTTGAAAAGAAGGGAGCCTCCTTGAAAAGACAAGTAGCTACTTAAATAGCCTTAGCAGAAAATGCAATTCTAGTCTCTATATTCATGTAAATTCCATATTCAAGTTCATGCTAAGTACTGAATTTGGGGCACATAGTCTTCCTAATAAATAAATATATAAACAAAATTGCAAAGCAAGAAGGATTTAAAATTAATTTTTGTGTGTCTTGATACAGGCTAAGGAGTAGAACTAGAATGGGCAAATAAATACTGCGGGTTTTAGCTGCCTCTTTGCTTAGACTGATTTCCTGTGCTTCCTTCCCTGAGCCCACTGTTGATTTATTAGAGGTAGTGACAGTTTTGCTTTCATTGAAGGCAATGGAAGAGTTAATACTGAGTTTATACACTGAGCCCTTAACTAGCAAAGCTTTTTTCAAAGCTTCTAGTAATTTGCTTTGCCTATATCACAAGCAGCAGGTTTATTGGGATTTATCAGCTCCCATCTCATTAGAGAGGCTAGGGACTGTGTAGGGTTTAGAAACAAAGCTATATTCTTTCCCCTGAGAGCGATCAGAGGAGAGGGCAAATGCAGAGCAGTAGGCAGAAACTTGCATTGGTTCTCCCTGTCTCACATTCATTTCTATGGATAAATAACTTAAATCCCTGTGGAGACAAGGTTGCCTGTCACCATTCACAAAATGTGTTTACATTCCCTAAGCAGAAAAACAATCTGACAAATGTAGCTGACTATAAAAAGCAACTTTAAAAATACAAATGAATATGTGCTAACACCACTGACCACAGCTTCTCAGAATATCCACAGTTGATTGAATTTGATTTGGATTTGATTTGCACCAGCTTTGCACTGATGTTCAGGAACCATTTTCCATTTCAAGGAGCTACGGTCCAATTTAAAACTTTTACATCTCTATAAATCCTCTGGAATGTCAATGGCTGGTCAGGGTTATAAAGAGTAACCAGCAGGCTCCACGATCCCAGGTGTGCATAGATGTTTCTCTTAGTTAAGATTTTGAGTAGTAATGCTGCAAAGCAACAACCTTGCTTCATCACGCATGAGTCCTGTATAAGCACCCTGCCTATTAGCATATATTTCAGGGAGCTATCCTTAATTTTGTATCAACCCTCAGTTTTGCTCTGTGTCTTTTGTGGGGGATCAGAACTCCTTTTCAGTTTCCCTGTTTTCAGTTTGTCAGTGTTTGTTAGTGTCACAGCGAGCCCAGTAGCTGAGAGCAATAGTCTAGCTGCAAAATAGTGAGGGACTGAGCTTGTAATAGTCTCCTCCCTGTTGATCTGCTTGTTTTGTGTGTTGTTATTCATTGTGACAGGCTTCAGCGACTTAGCTGTGAATTTTTAATAGATGAATACAGAACATGAAACTTAAATACCTCTTGGGTCACTGAGTCATGTCCATTGTATGTAACACCATAATATAATCCTATTTGAACTGTGGATTTGGTGTTTTAATAAAAAGACCTATTACATAGAAGATGGATGGTTGACTCTCCAGAGTTTATACTTTAAATGGAAAATAAGATCTCAGTTCTTTGAATGAATAGGTGTAGGCAGCTATGCTAGTGACTTGGATCCTGAGTGGATGGAGGCAGCTGAAATCCTGAAGAGGTGTGGCTCAGGTTCACCTCCATGCTTTGGGTTTCTTTGAACCTAGGCTGGTTAAGGTTTGGGCAGTTTTTGAGACATCTGACTCAAACCGTATGTTGTAAATTAGATGCATAACAGTAAATTTTGGCATCCCTTTTTGAGGGCTTCTCTCCTAAGACCTCTCTAAGTGTAGTTCCTGGTGATTTACATGAGGTGCAAAAGTGCAAGTTGGTTAACCCCTGTAGCAGTAATAAAGATTGTGAAATATGTAATGAAACAACTATAGTTTGTGTAGCCTTGTTTTTGTTTCTGTAATATCTGTAGTTCTGTCTGAAATTATTTTTCCTAACATTGGCATTCCTTTATACAGGAGGAGACAGCACTTTGGCTAAAATGGAAAAATACTGTTGACAAGCTGGCTATTTATCAGTTCAACGACTATAATCTTTAGCACTCAATGACATATCAGAAGGTTCATTGTTAAGACACCCTCTGAAAATTACAGGATTTCAAGTGCATTGAATAGGTGTGGTCTGAAAGTTATGTAGAAAACCATTCCTACTTATTTGTGAAAAATGAGAAAAAAATGCAAGTATAAAAGCAAAATCTATGGAAAAACGGCTATTTCTAATAGTATTTTTTTCCAGGTATTATTCTTCATAATAAAAAAATATGTATTTTTCTTTCCCTTCCTTGTAAATTTTTCTCAGCGTTCATGATTTCATAGAATGTAACACCCAGCTGACTTTGTTTTCAGGAGTTACATGAAGTGCTGCTTTTAAAGATCCTGCTTGAACTTGTGTGTATATTCATATATATATATATAGATATATACACATACATGTATAGCAATTAATTTATATGTTTGTGTGTTTTGACCTAACTAAAGTAATAATTAGATGAAGAATTTTGCTTTCTGAAGAATTACTGAATTTCTTCAACATATTATACATGCAAATGTTCAGATTTCTAATATCGGGGTAGAAAGAGGATGTGGACTCTCCTAAATGAGCCAAACCTGCATTCCTCAGGTGGTTTGGTTTAAATGTGTCGCTGGAGAATTTGGTCATAATTGCTGACTATGGTATATAGGGGGCAGTTAAGCCACAAGTAAACATTACAGCTTTACCAAAAGGATAGGCATGAATAGTCATTAGTTTCACAGGAAGGGAGGAAATTACCCTTTTCCTGATTGTCAGGTAGTTAAACTCTGTCTTTCCCGAGTGGATTTTAATCGATGAGGTGTTAATTCAACCAGGGAGGACAAAGGAACAGTGAAGATTTAAAAAAAAAAAAAAAACAAATCAAACCAACAACTTTAAACACCTGAATCCTCAAAAGGTAAGTAATTTCTGTGTGCTGCTCAGTTTGAATTAACCCTGAGAAAAACTAAATACCTTTTGTTTGACTTAATTTGCAAATTCATGGTTGGTACAATTTAATTGAATTAGTGCACATTGAATTTAGTCTGGGATGTTCATTAGGGCTGAGATTATCTGCACATACTAATGGGCTGCTTGATGAGACCTGGTGTTCTCTGCTAGAATCCATTGCACTCTCCAGAATGCTCCTTTCACCGAGAAGAAGCATTTGGCAAATGTGTGGCTCTACTCTGCTGAGTTTTTTTTTTTTTTTTTTTTTCTTTTACTGTAGATCACGTTTGAGGGTTATCTGACCAGTAATTTTCTCTTTTGTCCTACTGAAATAGTACTGAGCAAGCCCTTGAGTTAGCTGCCTTACAGTAACTGGGTTTGGCAAAGTACCTAGAGACACACAGGCTCTTGTGCCTTTACATGCAAAAAAAATCGGCAGATCTGCTGTTACATGGTGCCTATATTTACCCTATCCCAATATTTACGGAAGAAGAGAATGACGATTAAAAGAGCTTTTATCAGTGAAGGTTCACCGGTTACCTAGAGAAAACAGGAAATCGTTAAAATGCAATAAATAAACAAATGAGGTGCCAGAGCATGAGGTCCTCCCCAGGCAACCCCCCCGTTAATCTCCTAAATCATTTATTCACAGGAATCATGTCCCCAGTCCTTTCCTCGTGGTCCAGGGACTGTGTCCCACCATAGCATAATCTCCATCCTCCTTTCATTCCTAGGTTTTCCCCCTCACCTACAAGCTGTCAGCATTTTAAGTTGCATTGGCAGAACAGGAAAAGCTGTTGTGAAGGAAAGACAAAGCAGGGTAGTTTTGCTGGAAGGAGTTTTTGGTTCCTGTTTAGAGAATCTGTGATCTGTGGACGATAAGAGAGGTGCTTAAAAATGATAGCCTTGCTAACCAGATGCTGAAAGTTCAGTTTTGCTGCTTCTCACTGAGCACTTCCCTCTTCTGTGTTTTTGTTTGTTTAGGTTTTTTTCTTTGTAATTTTCACTGGAATCAATAGAGTCTATATCTGTAAAATTTAGAATTGACTAGATTAAATCAGGGTTGAACATTTTATAGGTTTTGCATTAATGACAGAGGAGTACCACTGTTAGATTAGTGCTTCCACTAGAAGGTTTGATTTTGGTAAGGGTAGACTGACAGATGCTGGGCTGATTTACAATGGTGTGATGAGTGCGGTACCATCAGAGTCAGGTGAAGCTATGGTATGTAGATACTAGTGGAATCATATTCCCATTTTACTGACTGACTGAGAAACTAAGCGACATGGAGATCATGAGGCCTGTCCACAAAAACTGAGCAGGCTCTTTACAGAACTAGAAATCAAGCCAAGTCTCCTAAAACCCAGTTCAGATTTCTGACCAGTTGCACTAACTGACAGATTGAGGCACTAATTAGTGATGTTTTGAGGAGCTCACTTCTCTCTTACGCACAAAAGATTAATCTACTAATCATAAATACAGAATTAATGTACCTGACCATACAGTTACAAAATGATGCTTTCAGTGTGACTTTTTAAGCATCTTTCTGCTCATTCAACTTTTATTTTCTATAAACCAGAGTGCTTACAGAGAAATAGTGTTCAACCTCTTCTCTGCATAACAAAAAGCAGCCTGCAACTGTAAGGTCTCTTTCCATTCATCAGCCACCACATCTGTTGCTTGCTTGGACACTGACCAGAATGATTCATTCACATGTCTAACATTTATTTTTGGTGAAATACTGGGATTATACAGAAAGGGAATGTTCCAAAACTGGGTCTAGAAAACCAAGGGGAGTTGGAAACAACTTCCTCAGCTGAAAACAAACACGGTGTTATATCATTCTGCAGCTTTATTAGAAGGAAGGCAGTAGCCAAGTGAAACAGCTGGATTCACACTGAAGTCACTCTGAACTCTGCAGATCATTCTTCCTTCTGCTACAGAGCTCACATCCCTGATTTACAGTGCGTTTTCTCCCAAAGAACTAAGCGAGGTAGGTTAATCTCTCTGTTATATTTTAAATATTTTTCTCCCTCCCTCCCTTCTATATAATGTGTTGCTACAGCTGCAACACTTGCAGGCAAACCTTGTAAGGTAGCGTAGCATATACTGGCTAAAAGAGCTTATGGAAAGAAAGAATGTGATACTCATTTATTTCAAAGATTATTTTGAACCACCCGTGCAGCCAGAAAAGATATGAAAGTATGTGTGAATTTAATTTTTAATGACTTTTGAATGTGTTTATACATACTTCAAGGTGTCTTTTATCCTCTCAAAGAACGGTAAGTGACCTTGACTTAAATCTGCCCCCCCTTGTGTGTTGGTTAGGGATAGTATGTCTCCTATAGCTGTAGCAATTTCCAGTATTATTAGAAATAAATACATGAGTTCTGATCTGAACAGATTCTAGAACAGAAACTGGAAATTATATTCAATTTAAGTAGCAGATTAACAAAATAATTCTGAAGAATTACAGTCATGCAGAATTAAAAAAATGCTTCTATGATTTGAACTGGAAGGTGTGTGTGTTTTCCCTAACCATTGTCAAATAAGGCAGGATGTGGATCTAGCTGTCAGTAAATGCATGGGAGCATGTTTCCTATGAAGTGACAAGAAGATGTGAAGCCTGATATACTACTGCACAATGCGACAGGGCTAGATTCCACCTCCTGTTTAGACTTAGTGCTAACCATATCATTGTTAGCTGTAGCCATTCTAAATGTGATCTTGCAAAGCCAAACAATATCCCAGACTTGTTTTTGTAGATTTACAGAAGATGTATAATTGTTTATGAATTAAAGCATGTTTGCTTTCTAGCTGAATAAAATTGTATTACTGAATAATATTAAATATTTATTAATTCATAGCTAGGGATAAGAGAATGAGTGAGTGACGGTATGTCATAGTAAAGGAATTTGTCAGACCAGGTTTGTCGAAATTGATTCAGGATTAACTTGCTTATGACAGTTTACTTTCACTAGCATCATATTATTGTTTTGCCTCAGCTGAACTAGGAAATGCAAATATTTTGATAACCCAATTGACTTTTGTTTACTGTCACTGCAGCTTCTGCTCAAATTTAAAACTTTTATTAGCCATTTATGTCAGGCAGACAGGATAGAGTTCCTACCAAGTTTACTTTAATCCTAGGAATTTTATATGTGCTATGAGTGATATTAGAGTCCACTTTTATTGCACTTAGAATCTCTTTGAGTGTGGTGTAGTGGAAGTTGTTGACTCTGGAGAATGAATTTATGGTTTGGATTCTCTAATTGTCTTTGCAGAAAGGGATCATAAGTCAAGGAAACTCTCTATAAGGATTTGTAGGCAGGATCTGACTACAGATTTTTACTGCACTGGTGAGGGCAGAGGAAAACTGTTGGTGACAGTAATGCAGTTTGTATGTACTATACATTATAAATTCTTCTTTTTCATTTTAAGGATTTCTTTCTCTGCTGACAACCTAATGAGCAACTTCTGAATGCTGTTAGATTTGTGTTTATTTCTGATTCAAGAGGAAAATGTGTTTTCTAATAAAGCCAGTTGCCTTAAAGAATTTTCTTCTTATGTTTCTTAAAAGCCACTTTAAGTTTGTGATCTGTTCTTAGATACTAATTTTTTTATTAATAATGCTGCTATTCCAAGCACTAAGCAGCTGTTTTTGCAGAGGACTGTAGTCTGTTGAATGGTCTTGTTATTTGCTTATTCATTTTGTCTCGTGGAATGTGCCAATGGTTCAGCTGTCTCTCTTACTGTGGTAGCTGGTTGTCTGGCTAATTTTCACTCATTATTTCTGATAATGGTTTGATTTGTGTTCATTCAGTCTGAAGCTAGCAGTTTCACAACAGTGCAGGGCTCTGTTGTTGCTGGCTTTGCAAAAGAGAGATGAGTGGGAGGAACAGTTTCTCATGGCTTGTTACCAGAAAAAGGAGCTGCTGTGACTGGGGTGGGCAGCGTCCACGAGACATTTGGTTTTAGAAGGGGAGATCAACTCTCCCACACTTGCTATTACTTTTACAGTGTGCTTGAGGCTCCTGAGACAAAAAGAAAAATCATGTGTCCTCAAAAGAAGCATATAGTACTTCTGGGGGAGCTCACCTAATTCTGTGCTCTTCGTATCTTCGATACGTTGCAGAAGTTCGGGGCCTGGAGACAGGAGCGAAAAGCCCTGTATCAGTGCATGGCTGCTCTTTTCCAGGGAAAGCTTTGCTGGCTTGTTGCAGCTCTCTTATCCCTGGCCTACCATTTTAGTGCATTACACTTCTGTAGATGAACTGAACAGACCTGCTGCAGATAAAGTACTTTTTCATTAGTGGGCTCAAAGGGAAGCTAACAAAACCCATTGCTACAAGTCTGGTTTGTTTGCAAGGGTTATCTGCAAAGGCCAGCGCCCTAGAAGGCTCCAGCCCTTGCCAGGGACATTAGCTAGCAAAGAGTTTGCAGCCTTCTCCTACTCCTCTTCCCCAGCCCAGGCTCTTTTGCCCTTTTTTGATACTTATCGAAGGATGTATTTCAAGAATTACAAGGCACAAGTATGAAGAACTAGCACCTTTTCCTTCTATCCTCACAAGATATTTGCCTCTTAATTCTTTTGGCAAAGTCTGAGTTCTGCCTCCAACTCTACCTTTGAATCTACTGTTTGGCTTTGGGCAAGATACTTTTGTTCCTTTGCCTACTGTTCTGTGTCTGTTTATTCTGTTGAATTATAAACAAGGCATGAATCGTCTCTCATTATGTGCTTACAGTGGCTAGATGTAGTGAGGCTTTGATCTCAAAGGCTAGGGCCTTTGGGTACTTTCCCAACATAAAATACTTGCTTCTTTCAGCAAGTGTGAGCCTGGCACAGAACTTTTATTCTCTTCTGAAGCCTTCTAGATGAGAGAGAGAGAGAGAGAGAGAGAAAGTAGCGAGTAGTAAGTCCTGTACGGTCAATGTAATGTCACTTTCTACATTTCCATTTTTTTCTTTCTATTGATCCTCTTTTAGTGAGCTCAGCCCCACGTCATTTTAATGAGGTGTTTCAGAAATGTTAAGAACCATTGCTCATTTAAGAAAACTGAGTAACTTGTTGTCAATGTCCTAAACTCTTAACTGGGGGTATTATACAATATCTGGTGAAGTCAAGTGAAAAGTGATTTGCAAAGGTAATATGGGAAGGCTGTAAAACTGGTGTTTCCAAGCTCCTAATTAAACACCTGAATCACAGGCACTATCTTTTCTTATCAGTGCTAGGGAGTGTTCCCAATGCCATATTAGGGAGATAGATAAATATCGGGCCCTCCTGAAACTGTATTAACATTATTAATTTTTAAATTTTGCAGGAATACAGGCAGTGCTTATTGTAGACTTGATCTTAAAGTAAACAAAAGAGTTAGCTTTGTATGAGTAGGAATATTAGAGTAACACTCATACAGAAGTAGGCACCCTTAATCTGTACACAGTGATTCTAGTATATTAACTGTGAGGACAAAATAAAGTATGTTTTCTTATCAGCTGGAATGTTTTTGTTATATATTAGCCATATTTTGAAATTGGATTTTCTGATATACCCATGCAAGAGTATGTGTCAAGAGCAGTATAACCAGAACAACTTTACAATCATGCTAGAAGAAACTGCTGATGTAGATTTAATGAGCAGTAGAATAAACCTAGAAGAACAGAGATCAATTTAGAGGGCAGTACATAACCAAACATACTGTTAGAAGTGACTGGGAAATTAATATGTGAACTAGAATAAGATATAAGAAGGCATATTTAAGGAATGAGCTGTGTTGCTAATTCTCTTTGGGGTTAGCTCTTAACTCTTCTTGTTAAAAGGACTGTAAGTATAACAGACTGTAAGCAAATTTTTATTTGTTATTCGATACAGATTTTGTATCTTCCTGGAGAGGTTTATTATATTTTTTTCTGTAATGACCTGTTGTTTCCCTGCAGTACCTTTAGAATGTCTGTTGTCTAACATACGTTTAATTGGCCTTAATAGTCTGAAAGAAATCTCTGCATTTGCTCTTTATTCTCTGCTCTCACTTTGCTACTCGCTGTTAGGAGCAAGTTGTGGTTAAAGCATGTGTTTGTTGAGGGAGTACAGCCATTTAAAAAACATGCTCAGAGCTGCATGATCATGTAAATATGAATATCATATGAATGCTATTCACAATCTTCTTTCATCACAAATATATGAACCAGTTGCGAAGTAAAAATTCCAAATAATTATTGCATGAAAAATGTAAAAAGCCATGCTTGATTAGAAATACAAGCATTCATTATCTTATCAATCCAGTCACTGTGAACCTGAGGCACTTAAAAATTTTAAATCAGGTATCTCCATTACTCTAGGTGTGTAGTTATTACAGTGGCTTGTAGCCAAAGAAAATACTGCTGCTGTTTGTGGAGGAATAGAAAACACGTGAAACTTCCCGGGAACAATACTTCATTAGTGTGCATATCTTACGTGCTGAGGACACAGCCAATATGATATATGGTGTACCTGCTGGGCTTTGTCACCTGAGAAGTGAGCTTAACGGCTCTGAGGTATGTCCTGGGCTTGCAGACACAGACAAGCAAATGGTGGGGATCCAGGCTCCTTTTCTCTTCAGCGTAGAGAAAACAGACCAGAACCTGGAAGGGCTGCCCAGGTAGGTGCTGGCTCCCTCCAACACCGAGGGCATGATGGCACGAGATGGCACTTCCTCTCTTCAGGAAGGGGAAGGTCTCCCTGAGGTGAAGCTGTGGTTTCTCTGCTCCATCATGAGTGAGTGGACAGTGTTATGTTTAAGAAAGGAGGATTGGACTGTGGTTGAACCGCTAGGCATGGACTCTAGGTTTAGCACCTGGTTTGATCAGAGATTTCCTGTAGGTCATTCTCAGCCGTCTTGTTTGTAAACCAGGCTGATGATAGTTCTCACTTGAGCCTACTTATGCTAATGGTTATGAATACTGAGGTGTTATGACTGGCTATGTAAATACTTCATCAGTGCTGACACATACAATATAAAAACCATATTTTAAATCTCATCTGGCACTGTTCACCTAAACTTAAATTTTTTTCCTGCTTGTAAGAATGCTTAGATTATTTTTTTTTCCCCAGAATGGGGCCACTTTAAGTGTTTCACAGATATCACCTATCATTTTCTCAATTCTGATATAATGTTTGTGGTCGCATGATAGACTTGCAGTGGTTACGGTGACTCCTTACATTCAGAACGAATATTAAAAGATATATTTCTACTTTTAGCTGTACTAACAGAAGGGAATAAGAGCAGAAGCAAGCACTAACCACACAGTTACCAAGTGCCCCCCGCCCAGTGCATATCCTGAGGACATGTGAGTTTCTGTGTCACCTTTGGGGATGGAAGTCTTGGTGCTTGGAATCAGCATGAAAATAAATCACTTCTGATGATATGTGGTTGCTGTTTGCAGACATTTATGAGTTACCTGATTGTGGAAATGGTACGCTGCTCAATTGCAGCAGTTGTCTGGATGATTTGTAATATGCAGGCCAGAGCTACAGTAGATATTTTTCCTATTACAGCAGCATTATTTAGGTATAAAGTTAGGTTTTCCATTTGTTGTTTAGCATTTCTGTGGCAGCAAAAGTGCTGGTTATGATTGCTTTACCAGTATTTACTGAGTCTGTTCTATAACGGTTTGTTAATCCTGCTGTAACACCCACTTTGTGTAAAATGTTGTGAGGCTATTATCTGGTCAAATGACTTCAATACCACAGATGAAGTGGTGTGTTATGACTAACAGGGTCATGTTTGGCCTTGCTTAAAGAAAGTTGGTTTTGGCATAAATTTTAGGACATGTCTAGCTAGTACATTGCATATACATTTCTAACACTGCTTCACTGAGAGATGAAATGGAGAATGATGGTATTTGCATTCTTGTCTTGTCTGCTAGAACAAATACATCTATATTGTGACTTGAAAAGGTTTCTAGTCACATATCATATCTGTTATGACCCATTCTAGTTGTTGAATTCAGGAGGGCTTACAAAGTAATTTTGTAACCATATGGCTAATGACCTCTAAAAGGACAGTAAAGAGACAGACATTTGTGTATGGGTCTGTGAAAGAGAAAACATACAAGCCTTGACTCTGCTTTTGTGTATGCTAGCTTATAATGTTATTTTCCTAGTAGCTTTGTCTGCAGGGCCAGCTTTAGGCTTAAATTATAGCATAGCTATGATTTAATTTTGTAGTATGGATGTATCGGGCACCTCCTGCTATAGGAATGTTTCTGCATGGAGACAAGTGGTCATCTTGGCTTTGTTCTTTTGAGTGAGAAATATGAGTCTGTGACAGTTTGTAATCTCATCAAGATTCTTGGTGAATTTTAGGATTTTTTCTTTAGGATTTATTTGTAAAATACTTGCCAGAAACATGTATATACCTCTAACAAACTTGCTCAGCCTTCTATGTTTTGAACTTTACAGATAAACTACTGGGTGAATTTCATGTTTGTGTTTTTAAAGTTAGATAAATTAAAAATTTAGCACCTCAGAAGTTCCAAGAAAATTTTTTGAGAGCTCTCAAATGAATTCAATATCCAGACAAACTTACTGAGACACAGTATGACAAACAGGCTTTAGGTGACCTTTTGAGAAAGTAGTTGGTCTCTGACATTTGGCTCTTGCAAATACCAAAAGTTGAAGTGAATCAATCAAATAAGTTTTCCTTTAGCCATAGATCATATATGTGGAATGTGATATGCTCAGAATTATTCATAAAGACATTAAAAGGAGGGTTTGTCTAATATATTCCCTCTATGAAGTTCACTGTTGAGACAGCCAACTCCGCAAATCATAATTTTCTTATTAAGTCAGGACCCACTATTGTGACCTCTGAAATAAATTTAGCTGGACAGAGGCTCTGGGCACTGTGTATCACACTGAACGAATACATTTGGGGACTACCACTCAAATATTTGTGTTAACTTTTAACTAGCATAGACAATGAATAAGCTCTTCCCTTGAACCTCTCTGTAAATTTCAAAAGTAATGAGGACCTAATGTGAGAGAGAGGTTGTGTGGGCTGTAACCCAAACATATGTGACAAACTGCCAGTGTAATTAAGTTGGACCCTAACTTGTGTGGTGCCCGGAGAACTTTGAACCCCCAGGAAGACTTTGCATCAAGTGAAGTAGGTGGAAATTGCAACTGTTTTGTTTGTTTTCTCCTATTTCAGACTGAAAACCCAATGTAATTTAATTCCAAAGCCATTCTACTCACCTCAGGGCTGAGGTGTGGAGAGGTCAAACGACTTCACCTGGTCAAACAGGATGCATGTGGCATAGCCATGAAGAGAGTCCAAAGTACTGGTCCCATGTCATAACCATAAAGCCATTCTTAGTGTGACAAGAGCTGTTCTGTTTTAAGCTGATCCAATCATTTGTCCAAATTGTCCTTAGGGCTCAACTTTATTAAATACTGTAATGCTGGCAGAGAAGATGAACTCTAGGTACTTGTGGTAAAAAGCTATGAATATGCCAGTTCAGATCTGATTCTCTAATTCTCTGCTGAAATTCAGAGAAAGACAGTTCATACAGCACATCGTGAAGTCTCTTCCCAGCAGTTCTGTGGCTTTGGATTTTGTAAATGTTTCTTAATGATCTGTGTTTCTTGGTAATTCTGTTTTCTGTCCCAGGATCTAAAAGATACTAGCACCAAGTGCCAGCCTGTGATATTCCTATGAAGTTATTTAGTAATTAACTTCTGTTTTACAGAAGGGGACAGGAAATGAGACCTCCTGGTCAAACGTTCTGAAACCTATTCACCTAAAATTAAGCAACTATATTCGTAATTAACTGAATCAAGGAGGCTCAGTTTTCAGAGCCGCTTGTGACCTCAGCAAACTGGAACAGACTTCAGTCAAACAACTGCTGACCATACACTTTACACATACTGTTTACTATTAAAAAAAAAAAAAAAAAGACAAGATGAAGTCTAAACTTGGTTATATTCATCCATATGCAATACAACACTGTTCTGTAACCTGTGGCTGTCCCCTAGTCCTGTTGCTAGGCCTCTAACCACACTTTCCTGTTTATTGAAAAATATTTTCCTCCCTCTGGCTCCTTTTTGCAACCCTGGACCAGCAGACTGAGCTGGTAAACTGCCCCAAACCCGCCTTACCCTTTCTAGCAGTTGGCCTGAAAGCCAAGCGGAAACTGCTGGCAAAAAGTCTTGTTTTCTCTACTGAGCCTCTGTTTGCAGACAGGTTCATGAGAGTCTTTCCAGCCTGGAAATTAGTCAAAGATCATACAGGAAATCAGTGACAGAATAAGGAACACTTTCAAGACCTAAACTTGAACTGCAAGACAGTTCTGACTCTGAAAGTTTATTAATAAATAAAACCCAAACTGATGTATTTGAGATTATGCATGTTTCAAGAACACAAAGAGACATCCCTGATGAATTATGGTTAACAGTTATCCCAGAAGAAAAAATCTAGGTCCTTATTGATGTAAACTAGCATAGCTCCTCTGACAATCCCCTACTGCTTATCTTTTTCAGGGCAGGGCTTAACATCAGCCCTAGCCATAGAGTCTAGTTTCAGCATTTGTGTGCCAGGAGCAATGATAAGCAATGTTCCTCCTGCTTTTTTGCCCCCACTGCTAAAGTTACTGCATTGGAAGACTAGGAGTTAGAGATAAGGAAAAATACAGTCTTGGAAAAATAATTGTGTTCTAAAGGTGTGCTCTTTCAGCAGAGGAGTTTTAAGCATCAGGAGGCTTGGTAAATATTTGGCATGTATTTAGGTATGTTTTCCTTCTCCTGCTATACATCATATTTGAAATTCTAAATATAAAACTAACATTGTTGGGCAGTAGGCAAATTTTTGTTGTTATGTATTTTTAGCACCATTAGGAAAAAAAAAAAAGGTTTGTGAGGAAATGTTTCAATCCAAGTATTGTTGTGTTGTGCTAGCTCTTGACAAACTTAAAAGGAAAATTGATTAGTAATGGGAATCCAGGATGTTAATCAGCAAGAGTCTGAAAAATTTGATTTTTTTTTTGTTTAATTGCATAAATTTGATTTGAATGTATAGTTCTGTATATAGGCAAAGATACTTAAAATCCAGTTCTTAACCTGACTGTCCTCTGAAACTGTCCAAATGTAATGTTGTTCCAGATGTTAGTGGTACTGCTCCTTGTTTATACTATTTCTCAGCAGCTGTTAAGCTATTTGAAAAAATGACTCAGATGGGTGGTACTGGTATTTGATGCAGAACCTGCCCCCAAGGGGCATGTAATTACATAAATGAAGACCAATAAGTATAATTTTATCAAGACAGCAAACCAAATAACATTCCTTCAGCCTGATGTAAATTAAAAAGGGCAAATGTTATCATAGCCTCTTGACAGAACAGGCTGTATTGACTCTTACTACATATTTTTTTTATCAAGAGATATAAAATTGCACAATTTTTTCCCCTTTATCCCTCTACGTATGAGAAATCTAATCCTATTATGTGTGCACATGCATAGCTTCACTTACGTGAGTAATCCTTTCAAAATAAGCAAACTTCTTGGAGGAAAGGTATGTACATGAATACAGGCTTGCAGATGTGGTTCTGCAGGCAATGTTCTCTGGAGAACCTGCTCCTGTTCTTAGCCTGCTAAAATTAATGGAATTATAGGAATGCAGGGCTGGGTTCCAAGAGTGCAGCCTGAATTTCAGTTTCTGCATGGAGCTGACGATCAGAAGTGAGCTCAGCCATAGCACAGCTAATGGCCTGGTTGTATCCTGCTCTCAGGGACAGGTTTTTAGAGCAGCTTAGTCTAGCCAGACAATATAGCTTTAAATGACACCAGAATTTAGCAGAATAGTTGTTTTGACCATGGTAGATATTTTTGTCAGACTGTGGCCATCTGTGCTGTACTGCAGCTTTGTACTGTGGAATGAACACATAACTTCTGAGCGCTTTTTCCTATTCAACCTCTGTTTGCTATCTGTTTTCCCATTCATTTTCTTTCCCTGGGTTTTTCTTTTGGTTTATATTTTCCTTCCCCCTCCCCTCCTCTCCCTCCCACACTCTTCCTTTGGAGTTTTAGAAGAAAATTCCTATGTGAAAAATCATGTTGTGTTTATAAGTTTCAGAAGCCTTTGCAACATAAGAAAACTGAGACTGTTGTTCTGTCTTAAAAAAAGAAAGAAAGAAGACACACATACTTTCATCTATAGCTCTTACAGTGTGTCTTATTCTCCTGGGAAGCTTTGTTTTCTTTCATCTATTGCCTGTTTCGCAGCTTACTAGTGGAAGAATACCACAATTGTATGTATTGTCCCTGAAATATGTTCTGTATGTTTCCTTCTCTACATCCTTTGCTGTGTTAAGGAAATCTAATACATTGAATGTCTCTGAAAATCAGTATTCCTTGATACAAAGACAGATCTATGTGATAGAGAGAAAGAAACCCATGAACTTTCAGTTGCTGGAGAAATCACTGTCTATGATTTTGTTAACTATAATTTGAGGGGAGTGTGCATAGGTGGTAATTTTATAAAAAATGGCTTCCTGGCATTTTAGCTGCACTTTTTTGCCTACATAGATGCCTGGTACTTCTCTGATTTCTGACCGATACAATCCATAAAACTTGCTTCAAATGGGAACAGAGCAGTAAAATTTTAAACCTGACTAGAAAAGAATAGAAAAATCACACTTCAGTAAAACTTTGCATGTGGTCTCCCAGCAATTTATCAGTGATACTGTGCTCAGTGATCTCTGTTAAGAAATAAATGCAAGGAAAACAGTTCCTGAAGATTTCAAGTGTTGCCTTGATTTGAGCATTTCTTGAAGTGCCTGCAACCAAAACACTCCACAAGCTTTTTGCTAGCAACTGACAGCTAAAAAGTGATAAATGTGTGAAACTAAGTCAACATTTTAGGGTTTTTTTTATGACCAAAAACTTAAAGGAATTGCAGGTTACTATTTGCAGTGCAGTAAAACATTTCTCCTTTGACTGTTCCCTCTCTTTTCTTCCCCAGAAAGCAACTGTGCAACATGACATTTGAAGATTTTGAGAACTACTCTTATTTCTACGACCTGTCTGAGGAAGATGAATCACCCCAGTCCTCTCTCAGCATTGCCCATATGATTTCCCTTTCCTTTTACAGTGTGGCATTTCTGCTGGGAGTGCCAGGTAATGCCATAGTCATCTGGTTTATGGGCTTTAAGTGGGATAAATCTGTTTCTACACTCTGGTTCCTCAATCTGGCCATTGCAGATTTGATTTTTGTTCTCTTCCTGCCCCTCTATATTACATATGTGGCAATGGGCTTCCACTGGCCTTTTGGAAGGTGGCTCTGCAAAATGAACTCATTCATTGCATTACTTAATATGTTTGCCAGTGTTTTCTTCCTGACATTCATCAGCCTTGACCGCTACATCCGCCTAGTCCACCCAGTCTTTTCCTACAAGTATCGGACTGTAAGGAACACCCTCATTCTTAGTGGGATCATTTGGATGTCAGCTGCAATTATTGGTGGCCCTGCCTTATACTTCAGAGACACAGCTACAGTTCTCAACAATGTCACCATTTGCTACAACAACTTCCATGTGCATGACAGAGAACTTATTGTGTTGACACATCACATTCTCATTTGGGTGAGGCTTGCATTTGGTTACCTCTTTCCTCTGGTGACCATGGTCATTTGCTACTCATTGCTGATTGTCAAAGTGAAGAGGAGAACTGTACTGACTTCCAGCAGGCTTTTCTGGACCATCATTGCTGTAGTTGTAGCTTTTTTTGTTTGCTGGACACCGTATCACATATTCAGCATTGTGGAGCTGTCTGCTCACCATGATGAAAACCTGCATGACTTACTGCAGGATGGCATTCCCCTCTCCACTGGCCTTGGTTTCATCAACAGTTGCCTCAATCCAATCCTCTACGTTCTGATCAGCAAAAAGTTCCAGGCCCAGGTCAAGACAACAGTCTCTGAGGTGCTAAAATTGGCACTGTGGGAGGTGAGCCGCTCAGGAACTGTCAGCGAGCAGCTGTGGAGCTCAGACAACACCCATGCACCTGTGCACTATTGTGAAACTGCTCAGTGACTGATCTTGTCACCATCCCTCTCCAAAACAGCTGTCAGGAGATTTGGAGGTGTTCTTGACGTCACATCTACCAGTCAGATGTGCATCTTTGCATATATAGTTTTATGTAAACAGCTGGCTTAATTGCACTTGCTGCTTTCCTTGAAAGGTTTTAAAGGACACATAATTTGGGCATGGTGTACTTGGAATGCACGCACAGCCTGAACTGGAGGTTGTCATCATAAGTGGAATTGCTCTGGCTGGGTTTTTGATAGGGAATGTTGTTGTGGTTCCATACCTCATTGATATCAAAAGAGCACATAATAAAAATATTCCTCCTTGCTATCAGTGATAACACTCTTGATCGAGGCATTCTCATCCAAGAGGTCGTGGCCATACATCAATGGGTCATGAGTCTCCTGATTGTCTAGTATTGCCCTGAGCAGGAATCACCTGGCTACATCCCAGCTAAGTGGAGCTATCAGGGGCTCTGTGCCCCAGTTGGAGAAGAATCCCAAGACAAGAGAACACTGAGTTGCAACCTTATGTTGTCAAAAAAGAAAACTATGAAAATCTGTTTTCTCACAGTGTTCTTCATCAAAACTAAACTCTATACTCAAAACTAAGACAGGACATCCCGTGGTTTCTGTTCAGTTATTCTTGTGCTTTTTAGCACCAGTTGGGTGCAAAATACTGAACAGATGTTTCTCATAGGTATTAGGCTCTTTGAAATGTGCAAGGAATTAGTGAAAATGTTTCTTGCAGAAGCCGAGATTAAAGGCCTCATGCCACACTTGTTCTTTTTCTGTTTAAACTTTCCAGCTCAAAGAGGCTTACGATTATTGGTTGTTCTTTAGTGCTCTTTATTGCTGTGTCAAATAACGGTAAAGAAATAATATAACATTTTGTTTTCGTTAATGCCAGTCTTCAAAAAATGGGCACAGTGAATCCAACAATATCCTGTTACAAGTCTGTAGCCAAATTTGGACTTCTTTGCCAAATGAGAGGCAAGACGGTACTTCCAGGAAATAGAGTCCACTCCCATAAGAAAGATGAGGTAGTCCCAGTTATGCTGTATTCTGTTCCAACTCCTTGCTTGCTGCAGAATCACACATGCACCAATGCAAATATATATGTGCTAAGTGCAGTGGACCAATTTCTGATGCAGTACCACTTAACTGAAAAAGTTGAATGTGGGATAAAACTCCACTAAAAGTAAAGGCATAAAGCTTTGGGTAAATTTGAACTGGTTTTTCCTTGTTACTGGCCTAGATATATAGAATAAAACTGCCTTTCAGATAATCTACCTAGTTTCTATGGCCTGCCAACACACATAAGTAGCATCTATACTGTAATTGAGGCCTTATATGTAAATACATTTGCTTTTCTATAATATATATATGTATATATGCATGCATGAGCACATCCAGTAGTGGCAGCTGTACAAACAGAAGCAGTCTGATTGTGGTCTTTGGGATCTAGTTTCGGAGTTTGGGAGAGTCAGGCAGGATCACTGGAATTTCAGTGTATTTCACTTTGGGCTGGAAAGTTGGTAAGCAGCGCTCTTCCTTTGAGTCATTTGGTGCCTGATACACAGTGACTCATCTTAGTATTTTGGCACTGTGCTGCTGAATGTGCCCAAATCAAACATTTTGCAGTTTTTCTTCACATGTTCCCTGACATCTTTCTAAGAATGACGTATTAGTACCACTCTGCTGACTGTACTGCAAGTGAAGCAATAAAATTTTGTTGTTTCCAAAGAGTCTGCTCATTTGCTTTTCTCGTCAGCAATGTGCAGTGACTGTTCTTAGAACAGCTCCTTCCCAAAGATCTTGGAAGATGAAAGCAAGCCCTGCCCCTTTCTACTACAGCAATTAAGGTTTCTGTCAGCTTTTTTCTTGCATGTCAGCCGTGTGAGCACACATATTGCTATATACAGTAGAGAGACTGATTTTCAAATGGGGGAACATACATATGCCTGTCTCGCATAAATTATCAGAAAGCCTCCCCTGAAGTAGGCAGGGATACAGAATAGAATGGAGTAAGGCCAAAGTCAGCCCTGATCTATGGAAATAAGTGGATTAAACAATTTTGCAATGTAACTACTACCTCATTCACACGAAGATCAGTTACAGAATTATCTCCAAATCATTCAGCAAGAGTAATGGAAGATACCTAAACAAAACTGATAATGCTTGAAAGTTTCTGTATCCAAAGAGTATCCAAAATAATACCAACAGTTCTACTCTGCTTGGACTGAGAAATGCTCATTCAACCCACCACAATGGAAAAAAAGCCAGATGAAGGGGATCCATCTCATCATGCTAAAAGATACTATAGAAAAACACTTCACAGGAAGTAGTTCTATGGTCAACCATTCATTCAAGAATAATACCTATTGACACATTTTGTAATAGACAGGTTCTGGTTACTTATCTGCATCCTGAACAGTTTGTACTTCTGAAGGTTGTTATGTAGATTAGTTTGTAAGCAATACTGCTGCTGAAACTGTTTTTCCAGTATTCCTGTATATCACGTATTTAAATTATGGAACTTTCTTCTGATCTTTCTGTTATGGGGTGCACTTGGGATAGAAGTGTCTCATTTACTCTAAGACACTGATTTTTCACAGGCACAGTGACACAGTAATATACCAGCACTTTCCCAAATACTTACACAAAACCCCCTAATGTAGATACATGTGGATTCTGTAGAATTCTCTTGCCCCTGTGCATATTTTGTAACTGAGGAGGCTGTGCTCTCCAGCTTTGTTTTGTTCCTGTGCAGCAAGTTTCCTTCTAACATAAGTGGAAAAAAAACCACAAAAGAAATCCCACCAACTGAAGAGTTTGCACAGGCATGCTTAGCATAAATGAAACACACCAACAAAAATCCAGTCTGGCAGGTCAGATGGATGGCTCATAGTGCTGCACTTTAGCAAAGTTACAGTTTCTAAATCAAACCATTTTATTCACTTAGAGCTTTAATTTCAAGGTCAAGGAAAGAGTTTAAAGGTAAGAAGCACGCTGAATGAGAGATCAGAAACAGTGATGACCAAGGATAATAAAATTTACATTTTTGGGGCAGAACTTTTTTTTCTTTTTTTTTCTGATGTACCATTTGCTAATTTCTTGCTTTTAACAGCACCATGACAGAATTGCTAAAACTAAGCTACATGATTTAGTGGAAGCAACAGCTAGAGAACTGCCACAGAAAGGGTACTATGCATTAATTACACACAGGATGAAGCTAGTCATTTAAGAGTTAAGTTTATGGAAGGTGGGAATGAAGCCTGTAATTATACTTACTTTCAATTCTTTAATCATGCTTTAACCTCTGGCAGGCAGATTTTTTTGCCGAGATAAATTATGAAACAAAGCTTTTACATAGTCTGAAGTTGGCAGACCTTTAAACAGAGAAGCAGGGCCTGCTGTGCCAGATAACCACACACAGATGCTCTGTGAAAAAAAAGAACAAAAAGGGTTATTTTAGTGGCTGCTGTCAGGCTTCAGCACTGAGCATCTTCATCTCAGAGTGACCAATATGGCACATAAAGGCTTCCATTTCATGGTCACAATAAATTCTCTACCTCAGTCCAGCAAAAGGCCTAGAAATGCATATTTGTCTAGACGCTTCACAAGTTTGGCAGCTTTTGCATTTGGATCACTCCTATGGATAGTTTTTGGAAAACAACTTAATTCTGATAGGTTCTTCAATCTTAAAAAAATGTCAAAATCAATCTCTAAACTAATCTGCAGCAAGTAAGCAGCTCAAACTGGTGTTGATTGTGCTACTTTATCTTTGCATTTTAATTTAATGCCTTTTTTTTTGTTGTTTTAAGCCTGGAGCATGCTTCAAGTTTATTATATGAGTTAATAATCCATCCGCATTAGCTGTCGCCTGCGGTCACTGTGCCCGCACTGAAGCGGCACGCTACCCCGCTGGGGCGTTGGAGGGGACACGCTGCCCCCTAGCGGCCTTCGAGCTCATAGCGCCTTGCCAGCAGCACAGCCCCGCTCCCCGGGCCAACCCCTGCCTGCCCAAGGACCCTGGGAGATGAAAGCAGGAGCTTTTATCAACACTAGTATTTGCTGTACTAATTAAGTGGCCTCAGAAAAGATGCAAAGTTTAAAGTAATTTCACTGCAAGAGTTTTCACACCTCCGAGCCCACACAGCAGGAGATGAGAAGACACCACAGTTGTCTCAGGCCAGATAAAGCCTGTTTCCCTGTGTGCCAGTGCATCTCCCAGGCACTGCAGTCCCCTCCTGTTGCTTCTAGCTTACCTTCACCTCCACTGCCTCTGTGATAGCAGTTTCAGCTTTCAACAAAAGCCACAGTATTTGGTTAGTCATCACCTTTATTAAAACAAAAGGAATTTAAACTACTGTTTATCTGCTAAAAAAGAAGTTATTTGCACTTAAAGCCATCCCTCCTTCCAGAGGAATTACAGGAATTTCCCCTGATCCTACTTCCCCCAAAATGGAGAAAAGGGCATTTCAGATTTTTAAAGCCATGTAAATGTTAAATCTGGGTTGATGGTAAATGTAAACTTTCCATCCCCTCTGCTCATGCTTTTGGGTACTACAGTAGGGTGTTGGGTGCAACCCTGAAATTGAGTTTTAGCTTCTACCTTACTCATCAACCAAATGTTAACATTTATGAGTTGGATTACACAATGATTTTTAATTAACCACAGACAGCCCAATTTTTGCAATTACATTTATTCTAGATATATCAAGACTTAAATCTTATTGAAAGCAGCTACATCCATTGATTGTACATAGTCTTCAAAAGCTGTTATTCTCTCTTCCAGCATATCTGTTCCAACTTTATCATCTTCAACAACACACTGGATCTGAAGCTTTTTGATACCATAGCCAACTGGTACTAACTTGGCTGTAAAAAAAAAAAAAAGGAAAAGTATTTATTTCTCCTTGATTGCTGAAATCCCTTAAAAAAGTAAAGATTAACCAACAATACAGCATTCATTACAAGGTGGTTGGAGTTTGTTTTTGTGGGGTTTTTTTTCCCCCTCCAGTGATGTGGGTGTACAGGTGTTTGCTTGCTGCATCAGGAACTGTACAGGAAGATGCAGGACAGCAGAGGCAAAGTTTTAAAGCTTTTGAAACCTATATTTGAATCATATCCTGGCTGACGCACTACTACACTTTTTTGACTATGTCAAGATACTTAAGTACTGTAACATTGTAATTCCTGTACTGTTTTATCTACCCACGTTTTCACTGATGAGCAAACCGACCTATTCATACACTATCTCCCCTCTCCCTGCTTTGAAATTTTCTCCTACTTACAAGATCCCCAGACCAAGCCATCTGCTTGAATGCTTCGAACACACTCCTCTAGTTTGGCCATGTCTGTCTCGTCATCCCAAGGTTTCACATCAAGCAAGATTGATGATTTGGCAACAACAGCTGGTTCTGGGGGAAGAAGGGAAGAAAGATCACCATTAAAAGCTAGGAATTATTCAAAAACTCATGAGTATTTTCATCAACAAGAACCTCACATAGCTGTGACAAGCCTCTTGTACCAACATACATTTCTAAACTATTTAAGCTGTGCATATCCCAATATTTAAGATGTAGATACGTATGTTCTTGAGAAATAGCCTCATATGGAAACGTAAGATTAAGAAGCTAACATTGTTTGTTACAGAGGAAGTCCTTTTCAGAGGATCTGAGAAGGAGCTTGATGCCATGTAACATTTTATTTTCCACAGAGGGAATACTGCAACTGCTACAGTCCCGAACAGTTCCAGACCAGTAGCTGTGGAGGGAACTGGATATTGCAGCCTTTTCTCTCAAGATTCAAATAAAATCACAGGGTTATCTCCATTTATATAGGAAGTTCAGCCTCTGGGTAAAACAAACAAGAGGGTATTAAGCAGGACAAAAACTACCCTAAGGTTCCCATTTGCTATGGGAAAGGCCAAGCTCACAGGCAACTCAAGTGAAGCGAATTACTCCCATTACTCTAATTCCAATCAAGTTTATCTATTACAGTTAATTAGCATTTCTAGACATCCTGTTGAAATGCATGAAAATTAACCCAAGCATGAAAGATTAGAAACTTCTTGTTAGACATACTTTTGGACTTCTTTGATTCATATTGGGCCAGACGTTCTTCCCTCAGTTTCTTTGCTTCTTCACTTTCCTGGAAGAGAAATGTAAAATTACAGAAAAGCACTAAAACCCTGCATCTTTCAACCGTTACCAAATTGACTGGCATCTACTCAGGCAAAAACAAATCATCACAACTCTCAGGCGAAAGATGGTGATTTTGTGTTTTATTCATCACGTAACCAGTCAAAGTTAAAGGCAGACAGTTCACACCATTGCAACACATTCCTTTCTAACTCTGATTTTTTTAACTTGCAAGCTTTTCTGCTCTGCAAAGACAGACACATTTGAGAATTCCACAGAGGATCTTGTATCAAAGCAATAAATTAAAGTAACTTAAACAAGTAAGGCAAAAATCTGCATATCTGGTATTTCTAAAAAACCCAAATACAATACAAAAAGCTCACAAGTACCTCCTCATCATCAGATCCAAAAAGATCTATGTCATCATCATCTTTGCTTTCTGTGGCTGCACCTGTTGTGTCCTCAACATCAGGAGGACCGTATTTCCCCAAGGCCTTCTTTACTCCCGGCAAGCTGAAAGAAAACAACCAGATATTAGGAACCAACTCAAATTACAACACAAATATTGCAAATTTGTCAATGAACCTCAAAATGCATTCATAGTAAAAATGCTGTGCTAAAAAAACCCATAAATCACTAATTTTGCTACTTTAAAGCAGAACCTCCCCAAATACCATCCCCGATGCTCCCCACATGCTAGTTGAGACTACAGCAAATCCCTTATTCAAAGATTGTTCATCTAAGCTGACATGATCCTGCCCAACACTGCTGCTCCATCTAGGTATGTGGCTAGAAAAAAGCTTTTTATTGGAATATATTCTGTGTAGGAAGAGTTACCAACTTCTTGTCCATCCTTCCCTAGAAGTATTTTCATTTTATTTAAAAACTAATACTGAAAGAAAACACATTTCTGCAAGGTAACTGATCCTGTGTCTTTGGAAGTTTCAGTGAATGCTTTACTCTGAAAGCTATCTCTGAACAGCACGCAAGGAACCAGAACCCCTTGAATTAATGTTCTCCTATAGCTCATATAGTTCTGTAGTCTTAAAATAAGCTTGTAGTTCTATTGTTATTGTGAACCACTGTAACGAGAGTCATAAAACTAGCTTCAGTTTTCAGGAACTAGAAGTAGTTTCCACAGAGTGGACTTCGGTGAAGCAACTTTAAAATCTCAGTCCCCTTTAGCATTAAAAAAACTCCAGAAACAGACTGGTGACTGAGCCACCCGGCTTCATGAGAGCTCCCTCCAAACAGGACTGAGGCACATAGAGTAGGCAGTGCAGGAATACTGACACTACCTATGCTGTACCTTTTTAGAGAGGCCTGCAGTCTCCATGGATGTCAATACAGCACCTTTCATGAACACTAAAATCACTAAAAAAGAAAAAAAGATAACATTTGCTTTCATATTTCCCCTTCTTTATATGTGCTTCTGCACTGAAAGTCATTGATTTTATCTTCTAGGACTAAAAACCTGAATGAATGACTTTTCATTCTGTTCTGATATATCATCTATGTACTGTATATTATCTTTATAGACTCCTACAATACTTTCAATCCAATCTGGTAATGATTCCTACTAAGTACTTTCCAGCTTACAGCATAGTTATCTGTGTAAATAGCAGCAAAAAAGCTCAAGCTTTTCTTATAAGCTTTAGTAGAAATGTCAGCAACTATTCAGTTGACAGCATCAGGCTGCCTAAACTCTAAATGAGTTCTTCTACTGACAGAAGTCTGCTCTGTTTCTAGAGCTGTTCCTGTTCCAATGGCAACACCAAAAAAAAAAAAACCCACCAAAAAAAACACCCCACGTGGTACCCGTAAAAGTTTTGTTCGAACTCGAAGAAACAAATGCAACACTTCGTAGGCCAGTTCACACATATATTCCAGCGTGCAGTGTAACCATACCTTGCCTTTTGTTTTTCATACGACTTAATGTGATTGTACCACCGAAGAGCATGAAACAAGTCTGCAGGAGGTGGGGTTGCGACTGCTTCAAAGACTGCTATGTCAGCCTGAGAAGGGACGTACCTGCGGAGAATAACCCGAAGTTAACCCCCTTCCTCGGCGCCCGCAGGAAGGTATGAAGCAGCAGCCGCTGAGCACAGACCCCACCGCACCGCAGCAGCGGCTCAGTGTGTCCCCAGGCCCAGGGGCCGGCACCCCCAAAGGGCGGGAAGCCAGGCAGGCTGGACACCGCGGGCGGACTGCAG
>NW_010129238.1:0-252 GCF_000699245.1 Pterocles gutturalis | reverse complement strand
ACTGGCCTGCCATGACTTCTCAGATATGGTGGACAGTGGCTTAGCAAATTAATCCATCAGTTCCCTCAGGAGTTCTGGATTTGTCTCATCAGGTCCCATGGACTTGTGCACCTTTAGGTTCATTAGATGATCTCAAACCTGATCTTCTCCTACAGTAAATGGTAAATAGAAATTAACAGAGGAGAAGCAGTGGGATTTGGCTGAGATTTCAGCTGTATTTTTCATTCATAGAACCACAGAATCATTAAGGTT
>NW_010129237.1:799-1060 GCF_000699245.1 Pterocles gutturalis | reverse complement strand
GAGTGGTTTTCCATCACAGACTGTCACCCGCGAAGTTTGCGGGGAAGTTTTGACTCCTGAGTGATTTCCACACTCTTGCTCCAGGCAGACGCGAGGCACACAGCCTCCCCGCCTCCCAGGAACAAAAAGTGAAACACGAGTGGGAAATAAAAATAGTGATGAGAGATAAGAGTCTCTCCCCTACCCTTGCCGGGCTGCCCAGCGGGGTCCCAGGACCCGGGGGATGGGTCCGGGAGACGCGGAGAGGAGACCCACGGGGAC
>NW_010129237.1:0-717 GCF_000699245.1 Pterocles gutturalis | reverse complement strand
GGACCCCTCAGCCAGGTCCGAGCAAGTACGAATATTTCCGGGGGATGGTTCTGCAGGATGGTTTATCCCTGCGGAGATCAGTTATTTCCCTCTAAATGAGGCACAAGAGAGAGCTGACTCCTCTGAGGAAAGGCCTGGACTGTCTCTACTTTTTGTCTTTTCCATTTTTTTCTTTATTCGTGCCTAATGCCTGGCAAAGGTCTGTCTCCAGACTTCTGCCTTCCAACTCCTTCTTTAAAAGGACACAATTAGATTAATACCCTTTCCGGGCATCTCCCCTCCTCCTGGGACCTTTTTACGCCTTCTCTTTTCGCCAAACGATGAGATACTGTTTTGTTTCTCTCTAGTAAAGCCCTTGATGTGAAGGGTCCTCTGTATCTCCTCTCACGCCCCCCACCCCCCCAACCCGTAGGTACAAAAATAACGTCCTCCCCAATATTCTGCCTGGTCCTGCTTGCCTGTATTTTGTGGAGAAAGCAGCTAACATTGCACGGAACTTGTAAATATTGATTTTTTTTTTTTCTCAGCAAGCCAGGCTTTGCCAACTTGCCAATCGCTTTCTCCAGCTTTCCCCGTTCCTCCATCCCCTTCTGCCCAACTTCTGCCTTCTCTCCCACCGAGTTTGTTCGCTAAATTAAATTTGAGATACAGCCTTTGACTCGTTTCCGGGTCAGGCCGGGCGAGATCTTTGCCTCATCACCTGCACTTCGGGTGGTT
>NW_010129236.1:775-1390 GCF_000699245.1 Pterocles gutturalis | reverse complement strand
CCTTCCATCAGCGGCTGACATATAGCGGCGTTATTTCAGCCTGCGATTTTGCGAGTGTCGGAATTAAAAAGAAGATGTAGACTGTAAACTCTTTGGGGCGAGGGACGGGATGGAACGCCGCTGCCTCCGCGCCGCAAATCCGCCCCGAAGCGAAGGGTTGCGTGAAATCGAGAGTTTCCGCGTCCAGCCCCGATTTCTGCTTTTTTTTTTTCTCCCCAAATAATGGCTTTCGGGCGCAGGGGATGGGGTTTGGGTTTATTTCCCCCCAGAGATTGGAAGAGGGTTTTTTTTTTTTTTTGGAGCAAAGATTGGAGGCAGACTAAAGCTGGCCAGTCCGCATTCTTTACTCCCCGGGCTGTGACAGCTCGGGGGATGAATGCGCTCGGTGGAAAATCTTTATTTACTAGGACACAACACTTCCAGCTGGACCAAAGCGCCGTCGCCGTCAGAGCACGAGCCAGAGAACAAACGCGGGAGGCTGCAGCCTGGATCTGCAGCCCGATGGAGATTTTTCCATCGGTTTAATAAGCACAATGTGAAAACCGAGAGAATTCTCGGGGTTTTTCCCTTGGTTTTGTAAAATCTACGGCCGCGGTCGACGCAAAAGGAGGGTGG
>NW_010129236.1:0-718 GCF_000699245.1 Pterocles gutturalis | reverse complement strand
CCGGCCATGGAGGAGCCGGGCGCTCGCTGGCTTTGCCGGCAGCTCCGGCGCACGAGCTGCACGGCTGGTTTTTACCCTCGACAATCATTTTCAGAGAACTGCGTACCGAGCTGGTTGCTTGGCCAAAATTTGGTTTGAATACAGCCTGGGTGTAGGCTGCAAGGGCACAAACTGTCCCAGTAAAAAAAAAAAAAAAGAGATTTTACCTTAACCCCCGAGCCCTGGTAGGGTCTCACCAGACCTGACAAAGGGTGAGGAGCCAAACCTCTCCGTCGGGCTCGCCCCACGGCTGGATTCACCAGCTGGGGTTGGTACTGGGAAGTCTAAGCGCCGCTCCAGCCTTAACTCCACAGAGGGACGCGTTATTCCGCCTGCAGCCGCGGTTCAAACACCTGGATTCCAGGGGAAACAAAAGAGATCAGCGCGTGTCTGGCACCCGCAGCGCCGGAGGTGGACGGCTGCGCTGAGCGAGGATAAGCCCAGCTCAGAGTCACCCGGTTTCAAAGGAACCACGACAGGTTGCGCTCCCAAAACCCATCTGTGGGTGCTGCGATGCCAGCGAGCCATCATGGGGCGAGGGGGCTGAGGGATGTCCTGGGGTCTGTCCTGCTCTCCTGGCACCCACCTCCTTCATCTGGGGACCCCCCCCGCGGAGGCTGGACACCCAGGTGAGCCCGGGGAGACGCAGAAAGCAACGCCCCAGGGCGATGCCGGACCT
>NW_010129235.1:656-6980 GCF_000699245.1 Pterocles gutturalis | reverse complement strand
AGATTAGTTAAGCATGACCTTCCCCTGGACAGGGCTTAGAAAGAGCCACCAGCTTCATTTGGGGAACCCCAGAGTATTTTCACTTCATACAGTTAATTTATTTACAGCTAGGTGTTGGAAGACTACAAACTCTGGGACACTAAAATAAGGAGGGTTGGGTAGAGGGTGTGCGCACCCATTCTGGGTTCATCTTTCAAAGAAAGAAAACAAGGTGCAGTATTAGTGCTTACAAAACCACGAACAGTAAATGGACATGAAAGCAGTAGCTTTGCAAGAACTTTTCCCCACTGCACAGCATCTGTCTCTGCTTCAAGAACTCTCAGATCCTTGGGTCATGACTGATCTAGCCAGCTTCTCGGTGGGCTGGATACAGCCTTCCTCTTCCCTTCCTCCCTCTGCAACACTTGTAACTAGTTGACAATTTTAAGAGCATGGCCTTAGGCAGGGTTTTTTGTACAGAGATCTGCAATTCTTTGCAAAAAACATTCTCCTCACTCTTCTTGCCCTCCGCTTTGCACCAGAGCATCTGAGACAAAAAGATGGGTATCAATGGTCTGAGTGCTGGAGTTGTATATTGTGCATCAAAGACTATAATTTATTCCGGGAGCTAGACCTGTTGTATGCAGAACACGCACCAGGCACTGGTGGCCACCCCATGGCAACACAACAGTCATCTGATGTCACCGTGAGCTCATACACCTGCTCCAACGGTGCGAAGAGCTGAAGATTTTCCCTGATCGATGTGTGCAACTGCTTCACAGGGCTGCGTGGGTGAAGGATGCAGGCTGGCCCCGGCAGCTCACCGACCTGAACTTCCCTCTGACATTGCACAAAGAAAACACAGACCGAGCCCACCCACACAGACAAACCCACAGATATAAAAATACATTACCTTAAAAAACCAGGACACAAGCAAAGAGAGGGAAACGTCTCCCCTTTCTTTTTTCTTCTTCCTTTTCTCAACAGTATTGCAAATAAGTCATGCATGACAATACCAGCATAGAAGCAGAGGGCTGGCTTCACCTCTACTTGAGCTCTGCTCACTCAAGTTACACACACAAACCAGGCTGGCCCATTGCCTTCACCATGTTTGCTACCACAGTCCTACTACCACCCTCTTAGAAATTCCCTCAGATATTTCTAACTCTTCACTTCTGGATTTAACTCCAAAAATTAAAAAGAAAAGGGGGGGGGGGGGAAGGGAAAGACTGCACTTCTTTCTGTATTAAAAGTTCAAGTTTGGCTTAAGAAAGTATCTGGAAAGTACAGAAGACCAACTTCTCAAGTCTACAAAAAGAACCACTTCTACCACATATGCTCGCCTACCTCCTGGGAGGAAATTCACTGCTCAGAAACCTGATATTCCTCATGCTCTAATTAAGGAAAAAGGAAATAGCTTTCACAGTCTCTTGTGCAAGGGCCAACAAACATAAGTCAAACACTCACCTAAAACCATGAAAACACTTTGAAAAGAAGTAAAACAAAAGTTCTGCTAATTTCCCAGATGTATATCCAGTAATGTTTCTGATATAAAGGACAGTGGATTGGAAAGACAAAAAGGAGAATCTAGTGATGCAGAAGGGAGAGGTACCTTTATCCTCCAGTCTCAACCCATTTTATGCATTTGTGATGGAAGGGTTTGCTCTGAGTTGCTTTAGCAGTGCTATCAGGGTGGCACAAAATGGACAGTGCCACATCTCAAAAAACTACTTTCTGAGAAGCTTTATGGTTCTCTGGTCACGCTTATTTCTGCAGCATCTATTAAATGCTTACGTAAAGGTATCAAGAGTCAAGGGATACACAGCCCAGTAAGGCTTCATGTACCTACTGATGATTCAGGAAGAAAATATTCCTCCTGCAAGCATTTAGGAAACTCCAAGTCTTCTTTCACATTGAAAACACTTTCTGTCCATGGTGTAACGTGTTATTCCACCTGCTCCCAACCAGTTTAGCGACGGTGATTATTCATCACATTTGAACCAAAGAGGGGGGAAGTGGTAGCCAAAAATAACGTTTACATACGCATTTCCAGTTCCACTCAGCGGTGCAGTTATCTGCCTGAGCCTGGCCCCTTTGAGCTCAGGAACAGCACTGAAAGAAGGCAGGCGAGCCCGGCAACCAGTTCTGAGAGCAGAGATCGCAATCAAGGGTTGCTCACTACGCAAGCCAGCTACCAGTTTTTTCCAAATCTAGAGACTGCTAAGAGCACACTGAAGTTTTTCAATGTATATGCACTTTATTCTACCTGAGCCAGTGAAACCGAAAAGGAGACACTTGGCGGGAAAGGCATTGCAAGTTTAGAGACGAGACCTGAACGCTGCTACTCCTCAGGCGAAGACACACAAAACTGCTGCAAAGAGGTGGCCATGCGTTCTTATGCACCTTCTACATAAGAGTCAGCTACAATGGTGAACAGATGCAAGAGTAAGAATGAGAAATGCAACTCTTTTTATCTGTTTTCCTCTGTTGACCTCAGTCAAGCGTTAAGACACACTGTTCTTTAAGTGTGGATGCTTTACAAGATCTTGCCTCTTCCATCTTGCTTTGCAAAATATGAGACAACTTCAAAAATAGAAAGACAATGTTTCAAGTGTGTTTTATTTGTTGATCATTTACTGGGGAAGTACTAAACAATTCTGCTGAAATACATTGATCTGAAAGGACTTTACTGCTACTGGCTATGTGATATGCCAGGACAAAGCAAAGAACTCTAAATCCTTACAGGCTGCCTCTGAGCAATACCTTCGGAGAAATTATAACTTTTTTGCACTTTGATGCATCTTACACTGTTCACAGAAAAACAGTAATTATATCTGATGCAAAAATTACGGTGACACTAAATCGATAATCATATTATTAACAGCGATAAAATTAAATTTTTCTATAGCATCTTTTTATCCCTAGAACTCAGGGCACCTTGTTTATTGTCCCCATTTCACAAATATAAGACCTCAGGAATTTTGAGACCCAGTTATTTCCTCAAGGCAATCCAACATGCCAGTGACAGACCCTGGGACACAGCTCAGGCTCTGCAGTCTTACCAGATCATGGGCAACAAAACTGCATACTTTGGTTTTCTCCTTTGTTTCATCGCCACCGATGCCTCCATGTATTTTGATCTGCCTCATTCAACATTTAGCAGAGCACTGCTTCAAATCCTGGCTTTCCAGGAGCACAACTGGTTTTTCTCTGGCACTACCCTCCTCCCTGCAGGACTGAGCAACTACGTGGACAAAGACGCTCACAACCTCAATTTGTGCCAGCCAAGTCAGCCTGCCCCTTCCCCCCAATACTGTCAGAGCGCATCTTTGGAAAAATGAGATGAAAAATTACTTGAAAACATGAGACACTGCCCTGTCTTTTCCTGGCAGAGTAGAAATGTCACCAAAAGTTGCAGTTTCTCCTCTTTGTCAGAGCACGCTGACATTGCTTTGAGTATTAAAAGCCTCTAGTAATGGCATGATCACAGCTACAGAAGCAGCATTTTATAAACCATTTGTATGTGTTGTATATACAGCAGCATTTACCTCTCATCCTCACCTTATCTCCTAAATGCAGTCTCAGCACCTATTCTAAAGCAATAAACAGGCAAAAAAAAAAACAACCCACACCAAAAAAAACCAAAACCAATCTGGAGGTACCTCTGCAAAAGGAAAAGTTGTACCTCCCTGTACCAGCCTGGCCACCTGCAATCTGGCTGAAGACAGCAAGAAGAATCATCCCCCTATCCTCACAAAAAGACCTGTAATCTGCAGTGTAAGCTCTGTAACAGTGCCATTACGTTATTTTACATACCATAAAGTCTTTTGCTTGTCCTTACGACGTTTCCCATGCTAGATAGCAAGTCTCAAATTTTGGGACCCCAATAGCTTGGTGTTATCCGGTGGAGGACGATCAAGTGGATGCAGGAACCACCCCCAACCAGCATGCCTACCCATTCAGAACCTATTCCTAAGGCAGGTGTTTTCCCTCACATTAAAAAAAAAAAGTCATCAAGACAGAGAAGGGCAAACACTACCGTGTTTTACCTTGTGCCTAATAGCAGAAGGGTTTTCTGCAGTTGGGAATTAAAGGCAAGGGATCTAGAAGCAGGAGGTATTTTAAAGCTCCTCTGCCTATAGAGTTTGCTAAACTTCCATTTTTGAGATGAAATATGAAGGCAGTTTCTTCATCTATTCCTCCACTAAAAAAAGATCAACTCGCTCAAGTCCCTGCGTAACTGCAATGCCCAGTAGTTCACAAGTACTCCTCTGAAGTTTGTTTGTGCATTTCCTGACAATTAACACCAGAAAACAGTTACAAGCTTCTTCAGACTCAGATAATCAGTTATTCAGAAACAAAACTGCAATCACTGGTGGCAGGACAATGAACACCAAATAACTTTGTTTTGCTAAGCAAAAGCCAAACTGAATAGATGAAATCATTATCTTAAATCAAGCCCACGGTCAGATTCCAGCTCATCTTCCTGTCCATGTCTCCACACACTCTCAAACTAAGAAATCTCACGGCTTAAGTAAACAAACACATAAGGTAGCAACTAAATTAGAAACTCCATCAAGTTGACAGATTATGATCTCATCACTTTTATTTTTTAAGCATTTCCTTTCCAACTGAACTGAGTTTAATTCACCTGTAAAATTTAAGCAGAGAGCATCTTGAACTCACATGAGGAAAGCTGCTCAGTCACGACTACACTACTCTTGCAGGCAGTCTTCAATTTGACTTAAAGCAATTTATCAATTTGATTTAAAGGAGACGCAGAAACCTGGTAAGAGTTGACACAACCGTATTAAATGGGATACTATTAAAAAAACCAGCAAATGTAAATGTATTTTAAAGAAAAAGATTACTTCTGTCTTTGCTAAACGCAACGTATGAAGAGTTAAAATTACAGCCATACAGTATAACTTCTTTTTTTTTTTTTTTTTTTTTCTCCCAAAGGGAAAACCTTGCAATTAACTTTCAGGCAAATCAGCAACCTCCACATTGCTCAGTTTTCTGTCCTTGAGACATTTCTGGCAAAAAAATAAGCCCTGTGAGGCCCCACGATGCAGAAACACCCAAGTGCAGGTGTGTCTATGGATATTTGTCTCTTTTCTTTCAACGTTTTACACCCTGTGGCTGCTTACCTAGACCACCCTCTCCTTTCCACATTAACCTCTGTTTATTCTTCTGTGCGGCAGCAAGAGAGGGAAGAACACTCACAAGCTCCTGTTTACGGGCCTCTGGACCGCTCCTAGGAGCTGTGCTTTGACTCAACGAATTTCAGGAAAGTCAGCGCTGAGAAGAAATGGGCAACTTCCCAGCCACACCACTCTGGAAGGAAATGAGCTGTGCTCTGGAGGGGAAAAGGAAATTGCTTTGGAAGTCTAGACCGAACCCTTCCTTTTCCATCCCTCCTCCTGTTTCCCCCTTAAAATATATTTAAGACAAAACAAAAGGAAGGTGGAGAATAAAAAGGAATCATTGGGCAGAACTTCCACCTCTGTGGATAATAAAAACACAACTGGACGTGGGTTTAAACACCAGCAAAACGTCAGCTAGAGGAAAGGGAGGAGGGACACAGGATTAGAGAAGCGCCTAAGAGATGAGGATGTTGGCAGCATCTGGCGTAGCAAAATGGGAATCGGGAATGTGGTGAAAGGCAACATGCTGCAGGCAGTCCCTCTGATCCTGCCATCAGGTTGGATTTGTCTTTCACCTGCAGTAGGTAATGCAGCTGTGGATCCAGCTGCCCAGAACTGCACCAGGGAAAGGAAAAGTTCTGCAAGGTATTTAGTAAACTTGCTCTGTTTTGGAATTACTCCCCCCAAAACCGAAGACACAGTAAGAAAAGCAGCTGTGAAATAGGATGGGAACAGCAGAGAAGCTTGGAACGATAAAATGAACTCAGGTGAATTTTTTTAAAAAGCCCATAGAGACTTGATGAACTAAGATGGAGGAGAGACAGGTCAGACAGATTGACCAACATGGTCTGAATGTGGCAGGGAAGCCCAGCAACAAAAACAATGGAACAAAAAAATTAGGGGGAAGAAAAACAGATATATAAAAAGAAAATCAATAAATCCCTAGGTGGCTTGATACTACTTGATTCAACTGGGGACCAGAAAATAGGAGAGCAAGTTATGAAACTTTTCCCCATTCAAGGAGTGTTTAAACTGAACTGCAGTATGGACAAGCACTGAGTCTCACCAGCTTGCTTTATTTCCTGCATAAATGAAAGGATATATTTTGTTTGCGTTTGTTTGGGTTTGATAAGGAGCAACAAAAGGGGAAAGAGCGTGAAACCAATCCATCACAGACTGATTGTTTGTGCCCACCTTG
>NW_010129235.1:364-617 GCF_000699245.1 Pterocles gutturalis | reverse complement strand
AGAGAGTCACTGCAGCTTATACGACCTTCCTCCCCCCAGCCCCTCCATATAGGAAAAGGAAACCAGTTACATCCAGAGAGCAGCAGGGCTGCAAAATCACAGCTTGCTATTACCCAGGGGCAGAGCTCAGGCAGTGCCCTTGGGCTGTCTTCTCGCAGAGACACAAACCAACACGCATGGCAGTGCTCTCAGCGCCTTCTGGACCAGTCCCTAGGGGGGAAAAAAAAAAAAAAAAAAAAAAAAAAAAAAGAAC
>NW_010129235.1:0-259 GCF_000699245.1 Pterocles gutturalis | reverse complement strand
CCGGCTGAAGCCACACTGCTCATCTCCTGAGGTTACACTGGACCGTAGCGTGCGCCAGAGCTTAATGTTAGGTTTATTAGTTGTCGTACTTTCCCGTCAAAAAAAAAAGAAAAAAAGAAAAAAAAAGAAAAAAAAAAAGGAAAAAGAAAAAGAAAAAAGGAGAAAAGGGTTTGGTTTGGTTTCTGATCAAGTGCGGGCAAGTTTGATTCCTTAAAGAAAATTCTAAGGAGTGGGAATAAATGTGAGGATTTTATGTCTA
>NW_010129234.1:16129-23870 GCF_000699245.1 Pterocles gutturalis | reverse complement strand
GTGGTGGTCCTGACACCAAGACAGCATCTCAACTGTATTCCCATCCTATGGATTCTGATGAACTGAAGTGTTTTGTGTTCTCCATCAGGGATAAAATTAACATGTTATGGAGTTTGTAATGAAAGACATGAGAGAGATCATCAGAATAATCAATAACTTTGGGACGGGGACACCTCCCTCAGAGTGGAAGGAGCGACCTAAATTCAAGTTCTTGGTCTGACTTTTTCCTAGAGTTGGAGCTTTCAAGATACTCTTCATGTTCCAGATCAATGGTATGATAAGTCTATCGTTCTGGATCAAAAGTCAGTCAGTTTTGACCAGTGACCCCCATGCTGAAGTTGAGAAGAAGTTTCTCAAAAATTTTGAGAGGTTTTTCTGGATTTGATCCCAGACATGCAAAAAGAAGTTCATACAAGCAGCTTTTTCCTGTCCTTAGACTAAAAGCCACTGGGTGATTGTTGACTTGTTTGAGTTCTGTCCCTGGCTTCTGCGTTAAAAAAAAATAAAATAAAAAAAAAATCTTTGTTTTCCTCACTTCATGTCCTCAGCTTGGGAAATGGAATCCAATTTTCTAAACCATCTGTTAAAGCACTTAAGTGTTAGCCACAGAAACGTACAGCTGATTTCCAAGAAGAGCACAGGCTATTATCTAATTGTATTCCCTGTGCTGAATCGGAGGGTTCCTGAGCCTTTAAACAAGCGGCTTTGCTTGTTCCCAGTGATATTTGGCATGGAAAATTGACAGATAGGTTTTTGCAGGCTACAAATAGCAGAGGGACTCGAGACCGGTAATGATAAAAATCCATGAGAGGACTGGCTGCCCACACAGGAGTACAACGCCCTGTGGAGAGCTAGAGTATTTAGCTCCATTGTGTCTGCTTAATGTTAGGACCAGCTGCCTTCTAAATTTCATCATTAATTTCTGAAGATGCAAGGCTATGCTGTTTAAGTTACATTATCATAAAATGAATAAACACAATCTACATGCAAAACTCATTCCTTCCCAAACATCTTACTGAGTTTTCCTGTAGACAGGTATGTTTAGCATCATCAGTGGCCACACTTCTGCTTTTAAATTTTTTTCTTAAAGCTTCATCTCACATAAAGAAGTAAAATAGACTACTATGACTCATAAATGAGAAGAAACAGAATTATATTTATGTACCAAAGTTCAACAGATTTCTATTTTAACTGTCAAGCACTCCATATAGAAAGAAACCGTACTCCAGAAGGCTTCCTGTCTGCAAGATTTAATTGCAGACTTCAGGCAATTTATTCCCTAAAGTGGAGTACAGCAAGCTCTGTTCATTTCTCGGATCCCTTTAATGCTGACTTCTGTGCATTTCCCATGTGAAATCATCCCAATAGATTTGCAAACTTTCTTGATTTCCCCCTTTGCCTGGGGATCCTGGAACCTACATGAGACAAACACCCACCAGTGCTTCTGAATCAGAGGAGCTTGCTCTGCTCTCTATCAGATCACTGATGTGCTTGGTGGCCTTGGCTGAGACTATCCTACCGTAGAAGGCACTGCACAAGCAGAAAGGAAAAGACAGACTGTCAGATAAAAATGCAGTGGAAAGGAGGAGTGATGCTGAGAGATGCAGAGAGATTAAACTGGCCTATGGTCGCCCTTTAACAGGAGTGTGAATCCCGCCCAAACCTGTGTTCAGTTCTGTGACAAAGGCACCAGACCTCCTCTCACTGTCTACCAAAACTCCTGCCACCAATGAAAGCACAAATTATTGAAGCTGAATGTAGTCTGTGCTTGCATTATGAAATGACAGCTTTCCACAGTTCCTATTCTTGTACGCCAAATCACAGTGAACCACAGCACTGAGCCCATTTAGTGACTGTTGGAACAAAATTAAAAATTATGTTTCATTTTGTGAAGTTGTCATCAGAAATGATGTATGTAATTAGAAGGTAGAAAAGCTACTAGGATGCCCAAAGGCTTATCCTCGGAGGCACCCTGTTGTGCTGGCTTCAATTTTCTGAACATGTCTGATAACTGAATGGGCTCAGGAATTCCTTCTGAAACAATGGGAAGATGGGGATAAGTGATACTCAGGCGTGTCAAGCTCTGCCTTATATAGTGCTCATCTGCTGTTGTCATCATTATTCCCCTGGTGCCAAGTCTGTCTGATGTTAGACAATGGAGGCTAAATTCACCCATGATGTAACTCTGTCAAAGGCCAACAGAGCTCTGCCACCCGAGGGATTAGTCCCTCCTAAATCTTTTTCAGAGTGTTGAATGTGCTGCAGCTGATGTGTTAACAACTCCTGATATGTGCTGCAGGACCGTCTTTGCAAAGCAGCTCATGGGGAATCTCTCATACATCTCAATTAATATTAAATTTACACTACTGGGAGGCGGTGTGCATTTCTCACATGCCGACTTGAAAAAAAAAAAAAAAAAAAAAAAAAAAACCAAGGCTACTGGGAGGCGGTTTGCATTGCTCACATGCCGCCTTGAAAAAAAAAAAAAAAAAAACAACAAAAAGACCCAGTGAAGCAGATCACAATGGGAAGCGGCTGATCCACACATCCTCCCCGAGAGGGTAATCCCAGCTCCACCGGTGGAAAAATAAACAGAGGGGCTGGCTGGATGTGGGCGTGTGGATGGTGCTAAAAAGAGAGCAGGAGACCTGCGGGGTGCCTGATAGCAAGGAAGGGGATGCTTCAGTGATAGAGTAAATGTTTGAGCTGCCTTCTTTCTCAGACACAGTCTAGCTGTGTGAAATCTCCAGCATAAGCCTGGCTAAACGCTTGGTGATAAACATAGCAGAAAAAAGGATTAGATAAACCTTATATGGTAATGCATTTAAGAACCAGGAAGAAAGCAGGCAATTTTCTCTGAAATACTGTATTTATTATCTCGCTGTAAATTACAGTGTGTAAAGTATTTGCTAGTTCTTCTTTTGTGGAGTAACAGAGCTTAACATGAAGTGGGGAATCTTGTCCTAGGAAAATACACCACAGAAAGGGAAAGGGTCTGAGACTCTCAATGACACAGCTGTAGAGGGCACATGCGAAACTTAACCTGAAGCACTGAGTACATCACCCGTTAGCCACATTAAAGAAATATTAAATTGTCCTGGAGCGTGTGCACAGGCTGTAAACTGAGAAACCTGGGGAACATGGACCCCGCTTTATGAGACATTTTGTCTTGCGAATACACTTTTTTCAAGCCAATCTGAAAAATCAGCCTTGCACCTCCAATGCCCTGCCCTCGGTGTGCTGCACTGGAGACAGATGGTAGCTCTGGTGACAATCCCCACCTCTGCTCCCCATCCATGGGAGCAGGGTAGAGCCAGGCATCGCCTCTGCCTCCTCCCCACGGGTTTATCAGGACTGTGCTGTTTCTGGCAGGTGACAAGAGAAGGGGACCATCTCTCCGCTGCAGCGCGCTGGGGGGGCCCACCCGTGACACCTAGTGGCCACACACGCGAGTCCCGGCAGGCAGGAGCTGCTCCCACGGCCCGTGGAGGCCACCTCGCAGGTCTTCAGAGCCCACCAGGAACGGGAAAGGGGCACAAGGTTTCTGTAAGAGCACTGCCGGGAGTGTCAGAAAATATTTTTTAAGGATCGTCACATATTTAAGGAAGATTTTGCTCTGCTCAGAGTCTCCGCTGGCCTTTTGAGGAATGTCATTTCCCGGTGTCACTCTCCTGGTCCACACCGGTGGGTTTTGCTCCTCTCCAAAGGCTGCCATGAGCCAGCGTCCTGTGGCAGGCACAGGGCAACCGCACAGAAACTCATCTGCCCACCCTGTAACCGGTTTAGATGGTGGCGATAGTTGCTGGGTTTGGTTCTACAATCCATGCTTGCTTCTGTGCAATAACCTGGGGCCTTTGTCTCACTTATGAGGGGGTCAAAAAACTTGTGTTCGGGCTTGGTCTAAGCAAGTATGGGAGGTTGTGCCTGGTTCCTTGCTCGTGTGTCCCTGTGCCCTCAAGTCTCTGCAGTCCACCTGTAGCTTTGTCAGGCAATGATTGCTGTGATAGTATGTCTGACCTGTAGCTTAATCCAAGACTCAATAGATGTGATCAATAAACACATCAATTTTTACCGGTAGGTTTGCTTTTTTTGACCAGGCAAACAGTTTGTTTAGCACAGTGGAAAGTTTACTTTTCAGTTTATCCCTAACACTATACTAATTTTTCCAGCAATGAGATGAGCTGATGGTCTTGATTAGCCTCCTAAAATATAAATTTTAATATTCCAAACTCCACTGGAGAAGGCAGTAATAGGCATTCCTATCCGCATCCTCATTCAAACATTCAAAAACCAGGAGAAAAACTGAGATACGAAGGGATGTGGATGCAGCAGTGCTGAGAAGTGAAACATTAAACTTCTCATGCGTAGGCCTCTGGACTGGGGTATAAATCCCTGCTTTATGTGCAGATGATGTGGAGATCCTGTCCGTGCCCCAGTGATGATGCTGGATGAACAGCTGCATGTGAGCCAGGTACAGAGATGGCACGTCTCCAGGGCTAGCTGTGTTTCTTACCATAGGTTTATTTCAAAGATTTTTTTTTTTTGTTAAATTCACATTACTTAAATGCATTTAAGATGTAGATTTAAAATTTAATATTTAATTTTTAATTTCTTAAATTCACTTTAAAAATTGTTTGGACGCTTAAAGAATGTTCTAACAAACTCAAACAGAGGACGGGGGATAGAGCTGAGTGTCCCCAGATTACTGACACTGAACTTCATACGCAAAATAAACCCAGGTGCCAGTAATGAATGCAAACATTGTGACCGCATACAGATATATAAACATATATATGTGTGAGGGTATGTTTAAATAGGGCACACTCCCAGAACTCCACACCAGTGATCTACACTCTTCCACCCACATGAGCTACTACCCACCTTGCACTTACACGTACCACAGTTCATGTCCACAGCCTTTCAAATGCGGACAATAACCTGCTGGACTGAAGATGAAGAGCAAGTGCTGATTGTGAGCCAGCAGTGTGCCAAGGTGGCCAAGAAGGCCAATGGCATCCTGGCCTGCATCAGCAATAGTGTGGCCAGCAGGACTAGGGAAGTGATTGTGCCCCTGTACTCAGCACTGGTGAGGCCGCACCTTGAATCCTGTGTTCAGTTTTGGGCCCCTCACCACAAGAAGGACATTGAGGTGCTGGGGCAGGTCCAGAGAAGGGCAACGAAGCCGGTGAAGGGTCTGGAGCACAGGTCTGATGAGGAGCGGCTGAGGGAGCTGGGGTTGTTTAGTTTAGAGAAGAGGAGGCTGAGAGGAGACCTTACCACTCTCTACAACTACCTGAAAGGAGGGTGTAGTGAGGTGGGTGCTGGCCTCTTCTGTGAGTTAACAAGTGATAGGACAAGAGGAAATGGCCTCAAGTTGCGCCAGGGGAGGTTTAGGCTAGATATTAGGAAAAGATTACTCACCAAAAGGGTTGACAAGCATTGGAACAGGCTGCCCAGGGAAGTGGTGGAGTCACTATTCCTGGAGGTATTTAGAAGACGTGTAGGTGTGGTGCTTGGGGACATGGTTTAGTGGTGGACTTGGCAGTGTTAGGTTAATGGTTGGACTTGATGATCTTAAAGGTGTTTTACAACCTAAATGATTCTATGATTCCATGTAACGGAGGGCAAGGAGATCTGAATGAGACACCAGAAAATCTGGGAAGTCTAAACTAGAGCAGGACTGTGAGTGAGCTGTGAGTGCCTCAAGGGATACAGTTGGTGCTCTGCAAGCGCCGGGTAAATAATTTACAGGCAATGCCAGTGTGATGAAGGTGCTGGGGAGGGAGAGACAAATTAGGGCATAGGGAATGATTGACTACAGTTAAAGGTTACAAACCTTTGTAAATATGTGGTAGAAACAGAGTTAATGTGGTGAAAGATTTATAAGGGCTGAGCATAGGAAGGGGGCTGGGCTGGCAAGATTTGGACCAGTATAAAAGTTGAGAGTCATGTCTTGGCAGGAGATGAGCAAGCCTGGCAGATCCTCAGCAGCAGATCTATGGTTTTGGAAACCCTGGTCACGACAGTCTATGGAAATATTCATGTCAAAGACTGGAACAGTCTCCAATAATCTTTAAAGCATCTCTCTTTGGCTTTCTGTGCAGGATGGTGCTGTGAGGGAGGTGCCTCAGAACCTTCTCCTGAAAGGCTCAGAAATTGTGTTAATTAACATAATTAAAAAGCATGAGGGCAATAGGAAGAACATCTTGCTTGGATCAGGGTACAAACTTTCACAGGGGCATTGTGAAAATGTCAGCAAATAAAAGAACGGACTGAGGCACAATTCACACCACCAAGAGCAAAATGCAAATAAAATTAGTTGGTTGTGAGCGTGGCAGCTTGCTGAAGTACACCATGTGCAGTTGACATGACAGACCCTTTATCAAATCTGCTTTATCTGCCCAGAGCCAAGGCAGCAAGTGCATTTGTGCAGGTGGAACAGAACAGGCAGACAGATACATGTCAGCTCACCAACCAGCTGGTCCCAGTGAAGCCAATGGGGTGGACCTGTGGGGTTTTAGACTCGGGTACACTTTTACCTTTGACTGACCAGTAGCCAGGTGAGCTTCTGTGGGCCTTGGGCAGGGTATTAGCAGCACAAATCTAAAAAATGTTCAGCCCTTAGACTTAAAACAGGAGAAAATAGTTCCAAATCTACCCTGAATCAAGAGATGACCGAGATTCTCATTCTTCAAATACCATTTTATTTCAGCTGTGTCAAGAGGAATAAAAACTTCTCTTGAAAATGCTTATTATAATTTTTGAGACTTAAAAGTACACTTTCCATACCAGAACTTAGATACAAATATTTTCACTTCTAAGCAGTGTAAATTGCATTTGTCATTTCAAAAGTGTCAGGAGGAAAAGGACACAAAGGGTGGCTGGAGCTGAAGACCATCAAGCCAGGAATATAGAAAGTGAAGAGGCAGACAGGATGGCGTCTCTGAGCTCTCTGCTTTCAGGCTTTACGTTCACACCCTGAAACCATGAACATGAGCTGAAAGCAGGTGAAATTCCAGGCATTCTTACTTTACTTTGACAAATTCTTTCCCCCTTCCAAACAGCCAAGCCTGGGCATTGGGATAAGGCTGTCCTTTCACTCCTGCCGGGCAACCTCTTCAGTTGTTTTAACAGAAAAGCTTTCTACATAATCCATCAAAATGAACTTTTACAGCATTTAATAAAAGTCTGAGCACCCCAGGACTTGGAGAAATGCACCTTTGGTTCCCTCTGTAGAGGGGATGGGATAAGGTTGCTGTGTGCCTGCCTGTAGGACAACATTGCTTATGCATAGCTAAAGCGACAGCAGAATTTGCTGGTTATGCCTCATTCCTGGATTAATGTAAGGACAAAAGGATCATGAATGATGCTAAATGGAACACATGCTATAACTTTTTTTCCATTTGCAGGCCTCTACAAATTTTCATGACATGATGCAGGTTGCTGCTAACAGCAGACCTGTTTTTCTAGGCTTGCTCTTGCAGGCACAGTGGAGGTTACATGTGGGAACCCACCAGCCTGTGGCCACTGAAGGAAAGAGGCTGCTCAGAAATGAGAAGCTCCTCTTGAATTTGCAGCTATTGCACTTTGATTTTGTGAGCATGCTGCCTATCAACAGGGTGGAAAGAAGATTGACTTGGGGATAGAGGAAAGGTCCTTGGGGATAGAGGGAAAGTCCTGTCTTCATCATCGGGAAATTCAGTTTCCAAAGTGTAAATGGAAGATTTCTCCTACTGTCAGA
>NW_010129234.1:7854-16109 GCF_000699245.1 Pterocles gutturalis | reverse complement strand
GCAGGAGTCACAAAATCACAGACTCACAAAAGGATTCAGGTTGGAGGGGACCTCTGGAGGTCATCTCATCCAACGTCCCTGCTCAAGCAGGGCTACCTCGAGCTGGTTTTAATTGCTATGGGATCAGAGACATTATTAGAATATTGAGGTCCTTCTCTCCTGAGTAAATCTATCCAGATATTGGGAATGGGAAGGGGGAAAATGAGGGGGAAAGAGGTAGAAGCCCAGTTGTGGGTAGGGGAGGATAAACTGGATGGGTGGATAATTCTGGTGAAAAGGCAGGCAGATATTTTAGGAATGAATTTACTGTCTCAGTTCAAGGTAGTTCTGTCCAATGTTCTGTCCAGTGGTTGCCCAGGACCATGTCCAGCTGGGTTTTGAGTATCTCCAAGGATGGAGATTTCACAGCCTTCCTGGGCAACCTGTGCCAGTGCTTGGTCACCTGCAGAGGAAAAAAGTGTTTTCTGATGTTCAGAGGGGACCTCCTGTGTTTCAGTTTGTTCCTGTTGCCTCTGGTCCTGACACTGGGCACCACTGAGAAAAGCCTGGCTCAGTTGTCTTTGCACTGTCCCTTCAGGTGTTTATACACATTGATGAGATCCCTCTGAGCCTTCTCTTCTCCAGGCTGAACAGTCCCAACTCTCTGAGCCTTTCCTCATAGAAGAGATGCTCCAGTTCCCTGCATCATCTTCATGGTCCTTTGCTGGACTCTCTCCCAATGCAGGTGGGACATACCGGAAAGAGTCCAGTGGTGGCTGGGGCTGCCCTGGCTCTGCTACTGAACAGGGAGTGCAGACTCAGAGGGGTTATTTTCTCCAGACTGGCATTCCCAGAAGGGAAAATCCCCACTCCCTTCCCTCTCACTGCAACTGTATGGATAAATGAGCAATGGTGGGTTAGCGGGCAGCATGGTCTGTCAAGCCCACATGCTGGTTTCTCACACTTTGGTCAGTTGTTTTCATCTTTCTGCCAAGTGAAAATAACATGTTTTCAAGGGACTTTGAGTCTTGTGATGTGGGAAGAACCACCTGCTAAAAAACACCAGGGCAGTTTTCCTGTTAATTTGTCAAAGGCAGAATTTTAGTCTATCTTTGTGGAAAAAAGGACCTCTGAAGTCATCGAACCAACCCCTTGCCGACGGGCTTAACATGTGGCAAAAGTTACAGCAGCAGTCAGGAAAGTGCGGTATTTCATTAATGAGTGTTTGCGGAAGGCCACCGAGGGCTCTGCTGAGGTCGGAGGTGGTTTTTGCCTCTTACTCTAAAAGAGTGACATTTGTGGGTTACAGAGGAATAAAGCTTTCCTTGGCTCTGAGATATGTTTGGTGGAAAGGTCCACGCCAGATTGGGTAAACTGATGTTCTGTAGCCATGTTATTTAGCTGAACACCCCAGGCTGGAAAGTTTTTCTCTTGGCTTTTTCTGCCTTGGGACATCCTTCTCCATCCATGAGAAGGTGGCCCAGCAGGCAGAAGCCCTGGGTGATGCACCTGGGTGTGGGCTGTGCCTGGCAGGACTGTGTGGGAGCGTGGGGAGAGAGCAAGGCTGCGGCAGCGGGAATATCCCTGGTCCCCTGGACACCCCCTCGGCACCGCATGGGACTGAGCAGCCCATTCATGTCACATCCCAGGAGACTCTAACCCATGGCCTTCTCTGAGCAGTGAATGGGGTCAAAGTCCTGCTCCCCAGAGGAGGTCAGAGCCTCCTGGTTCATTTGGTGGCAGGAGCAAGACTATCCTGCTTGTTCTCTAGAGAAGTAACAGACAATGCAAACACGTGGCTGAGCTCCATGTAGGATCAGGGACACGTTCCAACAGATCAGGCTTTGAGCAATGTGGTCTAGTGGAAGGTGTCCCTGCCCATGGCAGGGGGTTGGACTAGATGGACTTTAAAGGTCCCTTCCAACCCAAACCATTCTATGATTCTGTGATCTATGATCTCTAGAACATCCAAAGGGGATGACACAGCCGAGTCTGGGAAGCACTTGGCTGGCCCTCAAGATCCCCAAATGAGTCTTCAAGGCTGACTCTTAGAAAAGACCTTCTGTTTAGAAACAGGCATCAAGTAGATTCCAGCTCTGAGCCATACTTGAAATCAGTGGTACATCGGTGGGGTTTCAGGTCTCAGCCAGTCCTTTGTGGCGGACATCCCCACGTGCTGGCAGACCTCGGGCAGTGTTGTTCAGCCAAGCAGCCACAGTTCCCATAGTACAAATGCTAGTGGGTCCTTGCCTTTGCAAGGATGTTCCACTGGAGCTTTTGCACTTAAAAGTTTTGCTGAAGCTGTTTTTGAAGACATTATGGCAATTCTACACAAGGTTATGATTAGGACATCTTATAAACTAAAAATACAATTGTATGTGTGTATACATATGTACCCTGTATATGCTACTTACCAACCTTTTGAGTCTGTCCTCAGAAATAGAGGTGTCCATATCCAGTCCTTTCTTGTGACTGATCAAGAAGGTCTGGCCTATACCATCTTAATTACATAGTCACTATGCTAAACATCAAACTGTAGGAAAAATTCTGTGGCATAGATGGAGATTACACTGAAAACAGCACATACAAAAAAGTACAGATGCCAGATGCTGGACATATGGAACATTCTTCCTATTTCCACAAATAAAAATATTTCATTGCTTCATCCAGTACATACTTTCTTTTACTTTTTTAGCAACTCCAAAATCTGTTTTGAAAGTTGCATGTGCATTTGCTAATGATACACTAACTGTTGTTTGAATAAACAAAGTGCATTTTCCTTCATCCCCGCCTGCCCCATTGAGTTTGCCTGGAAATGCCGACGAGGAACTTTTGTTTGCAAAACCAGTCACATAAAGATAGCAGTGTGAATTCTGTCCTGCAGTGTTTGCACAAGCACAGGCAGCAGAGCTAACACAAATACTCATGGGAATTTGTTTCTGCAAGGTTAATGTCAGAAATGATTTATTGAAGCCTTCCTCCCGCTTACTAGTCTGGCATCCATCAAGCAAGTAAACAACACCCCCATGATTTCAGAGTGCTCTGAGGCGAGGCTGGTCACTGAGCAAACAGTCCAGATCAGAGTTAATATTTTGGGAGTAATCAATCAACTGGTATTTGTTCCCACAAAATCTAGGTTGAAATACTTTAAATCGAGATTCAAAAATCAAAGTTTTTGAAGATAAATCCATTTTTTTCCTCTTGATGTGTTAAAGTTGTTCAGTAAGTTGGTGAGATAGTTGATCCAACTAAAGTTATACTCACATTATGTAGAATAATTTAAAAAAAACCCAGGCTTTTTAGTGAAATGACAGAAATGGGCATGTCGGTCCTCATGTGTTCCCATTTCAAGAAAATATAGGATTTGCACGGTGCTGTCACGCAGTTGTGCCATGGAAATGCCCCTTCTAATCCTTTCTCCATTACTCCTTGTTCCTGAGAGTTTGGTACTTCTTAAAAGTTTTTTCTTTCTAATCTCTATTTTCTTTATGAAATGGACACTGAAGTGAATTCTTCCTTTTCCTTTATGAGTGATAACTATAGAAATCTGGGTTCATAGGGTGCTGCTGAATTGCAGGTAGAGCTCCCAGAACCAAGCCCAGCCCTCAGGAAATTTAATTTATATGGCAATCAGATTGTAACCATTCTTGTGGTTACTTATGGCCAAGTCAGTGGTTAGTGAACCCAGCCAAGAGGACAGCAATTATTTTTTTTCTGTTTATTTACCAGACAAATGGCTATTACTTTCAAGGATATAACATATTACATTCTAGTCACAGCCAAAACCACTTTCCCTCATCTCCAGCAGTTGTTAGATGGTTTTAAGTATCAAACAGGAACGTGAGATAATGGCTTGAAACTAGCAAGTACCTCCAAGCCGATATCAGATTGAACTGAAATCCTAGTTTTGTCCTGTTCAAATGCCAGCTTAAAGTGTTCCTTCTAACATGAGGACATGATTAGATCATATAAAACCATACACCAAAAAAGGCTAAGGAGTGTTAGATATACAGTTGGACTCAATGATCTTAAAGGTCTTTTCCAACCTAAACAATTCTATGATTCTATGACCAGCTGTGGACAGACGTGCACTTTGGCTGCATTTATTGAAAATCTTTCACTCTCAGTTTTTGCCTCTGCTGGCAGCTACTGACCTTTCAGCTCTGCCAAGAGCTGGGCTCAGTCTCATCTGCTTTGGGCAGCAGTGCCTGGATTAGTTTAAACACCCTGCACCTTTGAGGTGTCACATGCTGTCCCTGTGCTGGCAGCCCCATGGGAGTGTTGAGCAGACTGGGGACAGAGGTCTGCCCATAAAATCATAGAATCATAATCATAGAACCATAGAATGGTTTGGGTTGGAAGGGACCTTAAAGATCATCACGGACATCCTCCCACTAGCCCAGGTTGCTCAAAGCCTCATCCAGCCTGGCCTTGAACACCTCCAGGGATGGGGCATCCACAGCTTCTCCAGGCACCCTGTTCCAGTGCCTCACCACCTTCACAGTAAAAAATTTCTTCCTAATATCTAATCTAAATCTACCCTCTTTCAGCTTAAAAACGTGGGGCACCTCAGACTTCTCCGTCCATGCTGTTCGAGTTTGCATCTTGCATCTCTCCGGTGTCTTCCTTCCTGCTTCCTCTGCTCTATCGGGTTCAAGTCCAGTTTATTTTCCAACCTCTGTGTTATTACAGAGATTTTTCCTTTTTTCTACATCCAGGGGAATCAACATGTTAGCACAAGAACATCATGTGGCTCAGGAGACCCTGGGTCTGGTGTCCCATCTGCACTCCTTCTCCAAAGGCTGCCTCAAGAGCCCTGGCTAGCCAGGAAAGGCAGCCTTGAATCCCAGCCACTCCTCGCCATCGGTACCACCATTTGGCACAGCAGCTCCATCTCCTTCAGCGAATGGCATGTGACAGCCCTGTGTCTGCCTGCTCTAGAGACTCCTAGAAACTGAGAACATGGGGGTGGTTTTCAGAAAGAGGTGCAGCTTGAGGTCCATAAACACTGGCCTCCTAGTCCCACCCTCAGCAATCCCTACCTCTGTAGCAGGAGGTAAATTATTTAACCTGAGCTTTATCTTCATTAAGAATATGATTCTGTGATAGGAATTCCTAAAGGCTGTCTATGTGCATGTCTGCATGAGCTAAAAAACCCACTCTTAGTCAAACTTGTGTGTAGATTTGTAGATGAGCTGTAGAAGTTAGATGAAGAAAGGGCTTTGCAGTCTTTTTTTTTTTCAGTCTTTTTGCAGTCTTTCTTTGGAAGAAATCTCTTTCCTTCTTTAAATGAATGGTGATGAGCCAGGAGGTGCTGTAGGGAATGGGATGTGAAGTGGCAGGTTTTATTTTTGCTGTGAATCTATTCCCATGGAGATTTTTCTCCCACTCACCCCACTCTGTGTGCCTCTTTGCGCCAACAGATCCTCAAGCCTTTTGGTCTTTCTTCTGTCGCTAGGAGGTTAGCTGGGTTTTTCTGGGGTTGTTTTTTTTTGCTTTCAAAGCTGAGCATTTGAAAACTTGTGCCTCTTCTGCTTCAGTTGCTTTTGCAGAGCTGGGAAGGTGCAGAGGTCCCGGGCACTCCTTGCATACCCACACAATGCCCTCCTCTGTATGGCCCGGTACCAAAGGAGTATCATAGAATCACAGAGGTTGGAAAAGACCTTTAAGATCATCGAGTCCAACCATTAACCTAACACTGCCAAATCCGCCACTAAACCATGCCACCAAGCACCACGTCTACATGTCTTCTAAGTACCTCCATGGATGGAGACTTCACCATTTCCATGGGCAGCCTGTTCCAATTCCTGACAGCCCTTTTGGTGAAGAAATTTTTCCTAATATCCAATATAAACCTCCCTTGGTGCAACCTGAGGCCATTTCTTCTTGTCCTATCATCACTCATGTCCCAACAGCCAAGACAGTTCTTGGATCCTGCTCTCCCTCCTAGTCCGCCATGGCAGGGCCATCCCCTCTGTGACACGAGACAGCAGCTCAGCAGCAGATTTGGGAACGGGACTGCAAACTCCTGACTCCTGATGGGAGCCTGGGCTGCGGGAGGGAGTTGTGGGGCCACAGAGCGCAGCTACTGGGAAGGACACACAAGCGAGGAGGACTGGGCTGGTGGCCACGTATGTCAGACTTCACTTTTCACAGCCAAAAAAAAAGAAAAAGCACCTGATATCCTGAGGAGAGCTGGAGGAAGGGATGTGGCCCTGCACAGCGTCCTGGTGCATCCTGAGGCTGGCAGGGCTCCGACAGATGCAAACGTTGCTCTTGGGCATTTTGGAGAGGGAGAATTCGCAGAGTGAACTTGCAGAAGCAAAACCCAGCTCATCCTGCAGGAAACCGAGGGCCGGCTTTGTCGATGCTGACAGGATGAGTTATTGGTGTTGCAGGATGAGACCTGCCCCTTTCCCTGCTTTGGTTATAAAACCCTTCTCCAGGGAAGCAGGGACGGCTCCTCACTCCCTTTGGCCCCACTCAGGCCACAGCTGTAGAAACATGATTGTTTTGTGAGTGGAACGGTGTTATTGTTTGTCATAACTTTCATATGCTGGGGCCTCTGGAGCTGATTTTTTCAGCATTATATATATGCATATATTCCCTGCTCCTCTGGGAACCCCTCTTCCCCATTTCCAGGCCTCTTCCACACTCCCTACCTTTCAAAAGATGCCACGGTTTTATCGCAGTTCTCTTGCACGTGATTCTGCAAATGCTGTTTGCTTTCTGCCTGGGGCCTGCAGCTTTTCCCACCGCTGCCAAATGGCAGCAGAAAGAAGAAAGGCAATCATCTCAGGCTGGAGGCCTTCCTTTCTGCTGTGCTCTCCCAGTGCTTTTTCTTTTAAACACAACTAGCATGAGGTGAAGGAAGAGATCAGGGCAGGTCTTTTGAATGACCTTTTTGGAGTACGCGTGCTGCTGGCTTCTGCCACTGGCAGCTTCTCTTGCCACAGCGGGGGAAAGATGTCCCTTAGGCCCTTTTGCCATGCTACCACTTTTTTTTGTTTTTGTCTTTGTAAGCAATGTTAGCAACCTGCTGTAGCCATGCCAGCCCCAAGCCCAGGGCTGAGCAAGGAGAGATTAATAATGAACGGTGGGTGAACGCGCGGTTTCCTTAGCTAGCACACTTGGTACACAACATCATGTCTGGCCCTGAGCTGGTAGACGTGCTGCTGGGCAAAGCCTTCACACCAGCTGCTGAAGTATGCGCCCCACTTTGCCCTCACCTTTCCAGATGTTTGTTTGGAACCTTGATGGAGGGATGGGACAGACAGACCTCCTGTTGCTGCACCCCATGGCCTCTGAACACTCATTTAATGGGTTCAACATAAGGAGCCAGGAAGAAAGCCAGGATGGTGAAATACTAGAATAGGTTTCCCAGAAGGTGGTAGATGCCCCATCCCTGGAAACATTCCAGGTCAGGTTGGACAGGGCTCTGAGCAACCTGATCTAGCTGAAGATGTCCCTGCTCATGGCAGGGGGGCTGGACTAGTGGACCTTTAAAGGTTCCTTCCAACCCAAACTATTCAATGCTTCCACAGTTCTGCAAAAGCCCACGGCAGCGTTGGTCTTACCAAAAATGTACCAGCCTTCTCGGGAGCAATGTGACATGGGTCACGGCGCAGCCTGGCAGGGCTGAGAAGCAGGCAGAGCTGAGGAGCCCCAGTTTGTCAGCAGCTCCCCATTTTGCATCCCAGCCCCACAGTGCCACAACAAACAAATCTGCCCCGAGCAACCCCCCAGGAAAGTCCTGGACATGAGTGGGGAGCAGAGCCAGAGTGGCAGCAAGGGGCTGGGGACAGGGGGCAGCTGCCACTAGATGTCAGCCACTCCTTGCTGCAAAGCAAGAGACACAAAAAATGCAAGAAAAATCCCTGAAAAGACTCAATCCCTGCTTTTCCATGGCACTCCGCTTATCATCCCTCACCAAGTACCTGGGTGAGAACGTCTCTGAGTTTTGCTTCGGAAGAAAACACTTCATCCATTAAAACATTTAATGTCAGACTGTTTCTCTGCATAATAATGCTTTAAACCTTAATATTGTAGAAGCAGATTGTCAAATGATTTGCATCTATTGTGCAGGAAGGATGTTTTTCCCTTCCTCAGAGTAAGCGCAGGAAATGAGAGAACCAGACAGGAAACTAGCTAAACACTGATGGAAATGTAAAAATAAGATCTTTATCTTGCCAGTGTATCGACAAGCCACAGATAATCGGGGTTTTTTAATATTTTAAGCCATTGATTAAAAAATAAACAAAATTAAAGAGAAAACT
>NW_010129234.1:0-7826 GCF_000699245.1 Pterocles gutturalis | reverse complement strand
AATCAGCACGTTTGCTTCTGGCAAGCAAACACAGCAACAAAACCAGAAGTTACAAATTACACCAAACTCTGTTGCACAATAATATTTGAGTTTGAAATTTAACCTGTTTCCTCTGGTGTTGTACCTAACATCTGGCACGCGGAATGTTCCCGCTCTCCCAAAAAAGAGGAAAACAGAAGAACAGTTTCTCAGTGATACCTTCACACATGAGCCCTCGTTTGCTGCCGCTGCCCTCTAAGCCACCTTTGTGCTCTTCCAGCCCTGTGGTGACTGTTTGGCAGGCTTTTCCCAGAGCGTAAAACAAAACATCTGGTTGTTAACAACACGAAGCTGTTACAACAGCTGGAGTCTGCCAGGATGCATGGGACTTCTGGCCAGAAATCCTCTCCCAGCTGCAGGAAATACGAGTGATATGGGATCTACCGTACCAGCCCAGCATCAGCTGGGAGCTGCCTGACCTGCACCCATCCTCTTGTCTGTTCTTCTTGGAGAGGTGCAGCTCCAGCCTGGACCACGCTCTGCCCCATTACCATTGCAGCCAGCGTTGGCTTTGCAAGCATGATGAGACACTCTGCTTTGCACTCAAACCACCAGTATTTGGTATCTAAGGTTGAGACAGAGGCTGGAAGCTCCTGACATATATATTACGAGCTAATTAGTTCAAGTGTGCCGAAGAGGGCACTTTGGAGCATCAGTGACACAGCCGTTCTGGGGCTGTGCAATGGGGCTTTCACGTCCAAGTGAGGAGTTAAAAGCTGGACTCAACCATCCCAGGGGAAGCATCAAACTCAAGTTTTGACCAGAGGCTGTGGAAGCTGGAAGCGGTTGGATAGTTACCGCTTGTCTCTCACCCATTCCTGCATCCCTGTAGGCAGATGCAGCTCTGGCTGCAGGGGGATGATGGTGCAAGAGGACTTGGGGAGCAGCTCTGCAGGATGCTGCCTTGGGGAGCCAAGGCAATGCAAGGCAGACCCCTTCCTCCTGGCAGTTCATGCTGCTCCCTGTGCCAGTACGGCTCTTGGTGGGGTTGCCACATAAGCCAGATCCCTGACACGATCCAAGTTAAAATAAACCTCCAGCATAAAATAAAGCAAAAACTTGGACTCGTATATTTTTGCTGATCTGCTTTGCAGATCAGCACCACAAATAGCTGCACTGGCAAAATGAAGGAAGAGCTGAAATGTGGTGCAGTTATGGGAATGAGCGGCTCAGGATGGAGTGGGTGCGGTGGAAACTCCACCACCAAAGCGGGATGTCATGATACCACATTTTTCCATTACTGGAGCTTAGGATGCTCCTGATTTCTGGCAACAGAACTCTGGTCTCCTTTGCTATGAAGTCCTTAACATTTGCTCTCTTTAAAGACAGCTTTAAAAAATCAAGACAAAACCAACTAACCAAACAAAACGTCCTGATAAAGGCTACTTTATATGAGATTTGTATACAGCCAACGCTCCTGTCTGTAGGCAAACCGGGGCTGATTTATCATCCCAGTGGCTCAGGGAGGTTGTCCTGCAGTCACTCCACCAATCCACTGCCACCTCCCAGGTGATGCTCTGGGATGTCTGATGTGGGGGACATGGATAAGGGCAAGTGACCGTCAGAGAGACCTGGAGCAACCAACACCATCTCGTACACTCTGAGGTTCTCTGATGGTGTCGACAGCCCCAGCAATGAAGCTCTATTATGTTTGCTATGTTTAACTGGAGCTATATTAAAGGCTCCTAACTATAAGTTTCAAGTCAGAGATCTCATTAATCACCACCCCAAGAACATTACAGTGATGAGCTGCCAAAGGCATGAGCAAATCACTCTAATTACCAGGTTTAGATGCTGCTCTTCAAAACTTGACTAGCTACAGATTCACAGGTGATAATTCCCACTGTTTTCTTTATAGCCCATGCTCCCTATTATCCACTCTAGTCTGATTTCTTATTAGAATAATATTATGCTAATTAAGTAATCCTGCACACAGAATGCTTGATGATGGAGATGATTAAGTGGGTTTAGCTGATGACTAATACCACAAACTGTACTATCCACGTCAAGGAAACTGGTGAGGGATGTACACAAAAGGAGGAACTCCTTGCTCCCACCGTACGTCCTAACTGTGAACACAAACAATAAAAAAGAATGAGAAATAAGCAGCGCATTAATAAGCTTAAAAACATTGCAAGAAAATGTAGACAATCAATTGAATCTGCTCTCTGAAGGGTTGAAAAGAGCCCTAGGAGTGAACTCTTTTCAAGCATGTTACTAAGAGGTGAATTTGCCCTTTCCAAAAGCCACTAATATCTTTCATACACTCAACAGGCAGGTGGTTATGCCGCCCTCCACCATATGCCCCGGATCTGAATGCTGAGTGCATCTTTGGATGTACATACTCCGTAACACATGAAATAAAAAGGAGCCTTAGTTATCCACAGAGGTTAAAATTTTATTTTGATATAAAAATTAAATAGCAAAGTTTTTGGGCTTTTTTTACAGTGATAAATTAGAAATTTACAGTACATACATCGAAGTAGATATATTTTCTGTACACCCCAAAATAATCAGTGTCTATTTCCTTAAAATTCAGAAAAAGGACTTAACTTGTCTGTTTAACATAAGAGCTAAGCTTGTACCTCTCCAGCAGATGCTTCTAAAACCTGCAGTGAGAAGAGCACATGCCCGAGGCGGGGAAGATGGGAGCAGGGACTGCGCAAGGAAGGTAACTGCTGTCAAGTTTCTAGTTGTATAACCACAGCAACTGCACTTCCGAGACAGGATTAGTCACACATTTTTTTGGCTTTGAATTCATAACAACGTTGAAACGAGAGTACACAGGAGATGCAGATACCCACTCTTCCCAACCACTGGGTTTCAGGCTATCTGCTGCCACTTCCAACTCATCCAGCCCTGAAGCGGAGCAAGGTAAAGGCACGTGGATGAATAATACATTTATGGGATGGTTTCACCACTGCAACAGCTAATCTCACTTTGGGTTAGTATAGTGTACCCCTGGATGCTGGGGAAAGATGCTCCTTCAGGAACAGCAGCTGGTGTCTCTCCCCAACCCACTTCCTCCCCATGGTATTTAAGTCCCTCACACTCTTGAATGGAACATCCCCCCAGGTCCCTCCCAGGGCTACGCAGCGCTGTCCTCATCCAACTCACTTTCAATGTCTCAAATCACCAGGGACATCTGTCTGTCACAGTTCACGAGGATCTGGTAACAAGGTACTACTCAACATTCACGTCTGTGTACATAACACGGTCAAAAACACCGTTTATTGAATCATTCAGGTCAAACATGGGGCGTATCAGCCAGGAGAGTATCCAAAACATTTCAGAGTGAAGGGCACTTGAGTGAAGGTGACACCTTGGCACAGCCTGATACCAGGTTACAAGACAAAGCTCCTACTGCGTCCTCACCCCTTGAAAGTCAACATACAGCTGCTGACTTTACATCCCTCTCCACACCAAGAGAAAGATCGCACGATGGAGAAACTCTGCCATCTGAAGATCTCCTACTTGCAGAGCTCCTTGTCCACAGAGGAATAACCAGATCCAAAGACAACACTAATAGCGAGAGACTTTATGGAGAGGATGAAAAGGCTCAGCTGGTATGCGGCGTTGGCCAAGACAATGCTTGTGTGTCTTGAGCAGAATGTGTCAAGTTATCACTTGTTCTGCTGGAGAGGGAGCCCAACCGCAAAGACTGCAATTAGGGTTTGTTTGGGGTTTGGGGTTTTTTTAATTTTTTTTTTTTCTTTTTTCAAATGTGCTCTAGCACATGTTTCAACATTGACGTTGAAACAATACATGCTTCTGGGACAGATTAGTGCTCATGGCCAGAGCTGGAATGAGTTGTGGTTTGGGAAGCACATGGGGCACCTGTGTGAAAAACGGGGACCACAATAAACCAGTGCCTGTTCTCCGCTGCCCTCCAAGGTCCTGTGAGCCAGGGCACCAGGGGGATGCTCCACAGCTGACCAGGTTCCACACAAGCGAATGAAGCAAAAATTTAGGGCACATGGGTAAAACTGAAGGTTCTTCAAAGGGGTAGAGCATCGGAACAGTGTCCTCTTAAGTATTTCTGTGCTATTTCTATTTGCATCAACTTTGTTATCAGCCAACAAGGACCCAATGCAAGGTTCAAGCTCCTCAGAGCACAAGTCGATGCCTCCTCAAATAGAAAGATAAGAAAACTTGACAGTTGCTATGAAATAACATTATTCGCCAACAAGTTGGATCTCTTCTCTTGGGATCCCTTTACAAAAACTGGAAATGTCTGCTCACAACCTGCATGTAAATGTACATTTAAAAAAATATAGCTGTCAGTGAGCAATCGGAGCAGTGTTGTGAGGCAGTCAGCTGGACTGTGATGCCATGGGCTGAGAATGTTCTTTTAATTGTAACTGACACACATAATTATACAACTGATCTGTGTGAACATGAGGTTGCCAAGGAACTTAACATTTCACTTCTCCCCAGACTGGCGTCTGCAGAGATACCATCGCACTGAATGAAATATATTAAGACTTAATTGCTTCATGCAATAGGTCTCCAGAGAGAGCCAGATAAGTTTACTTGGAGAAAACTGGCATTGTTTGAAGAGACCCTTAACTCATTTTTCTCTTTCCTAGAGGAAGGAACACTATAATGTAAGACTTTATTTAAAGCTATTAAATGCAGCAGAATAAAGTAGTCTGCTGGAAATAGCAGGAGCACCCGAAGGGACAGGAATGGAGGCAGGCGGATAACGATAATCGATGCAGAAGACCATACAGAGTTTCCCAGCTCCCACTGAATCCTCTATTTCTGACAATGGCCTTGAGTAAAGCTTTGAAAAAATTAAAAATATGGATAGAACCACAGAATAATTCAAGCGGGAAGGGACTTCGGCAGGTCCAAACTCCTGCTCAAGGCAGAGCCAACTCTCAATTCAGACCAGGTTACAGATGGCAAAAAGAATGAGTCAAAAATTATTATTAGACCATCAGATGACTTAAAGAATTATCCTCACTAATACCTCCCTAAATCCCACTCATTACGGGTAACTTTCAGACCGCTTAGAAGTCCACTTGGTATTTGCTGGAGGACCTGATCCCCGGCTGACTTGTGCAGTGTATGGGAGCAACAGAATTCCCTGGGGCATAAAGACACGACCCTCCGCAAGGGCTTCCTTTACGATGCTGAACTTGGAAAGAAGTCACCTAACTGAGGTCCTGGGTGCTCTGTCTTCTGATAACTGGACCCTAAATCAGACCAGAATTTGGCCCCAGATCACCTTTCCTCCATCAGCTATAAGATGATGAAAACAACATCCCACAGCTGTGGGCTATAGTCCCTCAGCTTCTAAAGACTTCAGTATATTGCATCCTGCTTTAAAAGAAAAAAGAAGATAACATGTTCGGATATTTCACAGCTTTTAAAGCCTCCCTGGGCTTTCCTATTTTGGGCAGCATGGTGTATGGCTATTGTATCTGCAGCATGATCTTTTTGCTGGTCATTCTTTAAGGCTTTTTTTTTTTCCATCCCCCAGAGACAGGTTGTGTAACCGTCCCCCTACTCTACTCCCAACATTTACACAGCAATGCTTACACACGATCAGTCCTTCATGGGAGAGCAGTCAGACCATCAGGGCATCGTCCTTTTCTCATACCACAGTCTCGTTCCCTTTCCCAGGTTTCACCCAACCATCTGCTCTCTTCTCCCGTTTCACTTTCCCTGAGTTCACCAGTCTGTTGGAGCACTTTTGCCATGTGTGCAGAGTTTTGGCGGACCAGATCCACATACCTGATGTAATACCCACCAGGAGGGACATGAAGATTTTGAGCATCTCCACGGCCATGTTGGAATCATCTGCTGAATAGCGGAAAATAGCCCAGTTGGAGATTTCGTAGAAATAACAGGCAATGACACACGTTGCTGGGACGGTGTACAACACTGAAAAGACACCAATTTTGACCATCAGCCTTTCCAGTTTGTCAGTTTTAGTTCCATCTTTCTGGAGATTAGACCTGATTTTAAATAAGGCCACTAGTCCTGCTGCAATGAATAAAGTTCCAATGACCAGGTAGGTAAAAAGCGGAGCGACGACAAAGCCCGTCAGAGCATCAAGGTTCTGGTTCCCAACATAGCACAGACCGGTGAGCTCATCTGCGTCTACTAGTCTCATAATCAAAATGACGATGGTCTTCACCGCAGGGATAGCCCAGGCTGCAATATGGAAATAAGAGCTGTGCATTTCTATAGCTTCGTGGCCCCACTTGAGTCCTGCAGCCAGAAACCACGTCAGTGTGAGAATAACCCACCAGATGGAGCTCGCCATCCCGAAAAAATACATCAGCAAGAAAATTATAGCACATCCTGTGTTCTTAAGACCTTCTTGGATAAGAACAGGTTCTGCTGCCTCTTCAAAATCACAGGATATCCTTTCCCGGCCCACAGTTAGCCTCACAATATAAGCAATGCTATAAATATTGTAGCACATGCTCAGAAATATGATTGGGCGCTCCGGGTAGGAAAATCTGGATGAATCAATCAGGAAGGTCAGGACCGTGAAGGCAGTTGAGATGAAGCAGAGACTGGCCCACACAGCCATCCAGATATCTGTGAATTCCTTAGCTGACCTGCTGTAGAGCCCAGCGTCATAGCCGCACTTCAGGACACAGTTCAAGCTTCTCTTCACCCAGATGTACTGCTCTGAGTTAGATCCCATGCTGTGGCACTCCTCTCCGGGCTGCAAGGAGGTCTTGCTATGAAGGGGAACCTCTTCGTCTCCTGGACCCTCCATGCACATATGGTTGTGATCATTCTGGGGGGGGAATTTGCTGCAGTTTAGGCTGTCCGGCCAGGCAAATCCAAATTCTTTTAAAACAGGTTCGCATCTTCTTTTGACAGAAAGGCACATGCCACCACAGGGACCTATGGGGATGTTAATCTTCTCTGTGCACATCGGGACATAGACCGAACAAAGGAAGAACTGGAAGAAACAGAAATCACAAGTGGGAAAATTAAAAAGGTCAAATCATAACAAGTTTTTTGTTTTGTTTTTTTTTGGTTTTTTTTTTTGCATTTTTAGCAGTAATATTTGGTCCTTTGCCTTAAAAAACAGGAAGCAGCATAAAACAAATAAACCAGGAACAATAAAAACAAAGGAGAAAAAAACCCCAACAAACCCTAAAAATGTTGTCTTCTTTCAGCTCAAATGTGGTCCAAAGCCAAAGCCTGAACATTTTACTCCCTAGATTAGCTCCATGTAAATTTAGCCCATCAGTTTCAATAAAGCTAGTAGGATTTAGCCAGATCGAAACCTCAAGGGTGCAATTTAGGAAAGCAAAAAACCAAACTGAAGCGGTTTAAACAAATACATATATTTGTTCTAGGCACTGCCTGGCTACTACAGCTAACAAACAAACAGAAGAAAAGGCATTTATTGAATTACTTTGCTTCACGATCCTCCTCAAAAATGCCTTTTTCTTTTACCATAAGTTCATGTACGTATTTACAACGGCAATAAAAAATTGCAGTTTTCTCAGCTTTTTGAATAACCTCAATTTTTTGACGCGACAACGTAAGCGGGATCGCGTGCTAATTCGGGAGCTCTGCCCCAAAGCAACAAGATGGGTTTTGTTTGATGAAACCCACGCCCGTGGCGGGGGGGGGACAAGGCTCTCGCCATTCCCCTGGGAAGGGAACTCCTGCGGTGGGACCCTCGGAGGAGATCCCCAGCAGCTCCCAGGAGCCAGCCCCATTAGTTTCTCATTTCGGAGGGGCGCAGCACCTCGGGTCCAACAGGAACGGGGGGCAGCGGGCAGGCAGCGCTCCACCAGCCCCAG
>NW_010129233.1:0-704 GCF_000699245.1 Pterocles gutturalis | reverse complement strand
CCTCTGTAGCATTTTTTTGGACCCAGGCCAAGACTCAGAGGCAATTCAGGCTTGCTTCTCTTTCCTTTCCCTTCATATAATTTTCTCAAAATTTGGCATTTCTTCTTGCTGCAGCAGTCATGTTTGTTTCATTTCTGTTTCTCTTTCTTCTCCTGCTCTCCAAAGATAAGCTGTGGAAGCCTACTAAAATAAATAATTAAAAAATAATCTCTCATGAATTCTGTTCACTTCTGGTGATCACTCTCATTTGATGATCAAAGTCCATGTCAGCCATTTCTTTGTTTTGATACTAACCTGTTGGGCAAGCTGGTTGTTCTTGCTATTTAGGCATGCTAGGTTTTCTGTCAATAGAGGCTCATGAATTGTTAAAAACTGTTTATTATAACTCCTTTGCAATTATCCTTTGGAATTTCTGATTGATTTAGCATCATAAAATCAGAATGAAAGAATAAATCGGGTTTGAAAGGACTTGTAGGAGTCATCTGGTCCAAAGTCTGAGCTAGCTTAGAACAGGCTCCAAATTGCTCAATGCTTTGCTGTTTTGTTTTCTTGGTCTTTAACTTGCAGGTAGAGAAGAAGCAAATGAATACTGCATTCAGAATTAAGTTGGCAGTCTGAAGAAGTTACATACAAACCAAAAAAAAAAAATTTAGAATGTAGAGATGAAATTCAAATGTTATACGTAAATTCCATTGTAATCAAAG
>NW_010129232.1:13347-19453 GCF_000699245.1 Pterocles gutturalis | reverse complement strand
CTAACATTCTGTGATTCTGTGATTCTATGCTTACACTAACAGAGTGGCATTTGGGTGGAAGGCTTTGTATACTTCTGTTCAAATTGTACTGAGTTTCTGAAGTACATTTTAAAACATAAGGTGGAAGGAAAAGTATTTGCATGCTACTAATTTATACTTGTATAAGCATTTAGAACAGGGAGACTTCATGTATTCCAGCTATTGCATGGCACCTTGCATAACAAGGTCCAAAAAAAGGTTCACAGTGCCATGGTTCATTTTTTGTATTTTCAGGTGTGCATGACTTTAGGTTTTCAAAAATGTGTAACGTAGTATTGTTCCCTCTCCTCAGTCTTTTGTACTAAGCAATAATTCTTAAGAAATAATTCTTTTTTTCCCACAGCTCCTTCCCACCCAACCTGCAAAATGTTGGGGGTGGGGCAGGGCAGAATCCTGAGAAATGCTCAGCTGTTTGGGCTGGGACTTCTGTTTGTGCTTTGGGAAAAGGTTTATAAGGTCTGCTCATTTTATGCCTAAGAGAGTGTATCTTGAGTGGGGGAGGGGGCATAAAGGACTCTGAGCCACTTTGAATACTCCTGCTTTCCTGAACTCTGTTGTGAATGAGTCTCCTAACAGCCCTGGTGTAATTGTGATTGCAGTGATAGGGGAAAATGAGCTCTTCAGTGCTGCTTTAACTCCGCTGCTCCACAGCCAGCCTGCTGGTTCTTCACAGACTTTGCCTCGTGCCTCAGAGCAGCACTGGATTTGCAAATTTTGCTCTCCAGTTTATCCCTGGAATTTAATGGAACCTTTCACTTTCATCATAACAAAGATATTTGCTATACCTTAATCCAAAATCCATACGCTAAAGACTCTGTAAACTACCTTTTTTCCCTTGGATATTCAGAAGGATTTTATATCTTTGTGTGAATAATATCTCTCTGTAAAGTGGCTAATAGTTTCATCTGATTTTGTATTAGCAGTAATAAAAGCGTTGGAAAAGAAACTGGTTTTGGCAATACAATTGAGAGGTTTACAGAAGTCATAGCTTTTAAGATCCCAATTTAACACAGCATTGCAGCACACACTTGCAGCAAACGATCTGAAGCAGAAATGCTGGGGCAAAAGTACTGGTGGGCCTTTTAAACCGTGACCCACACACCTCTTTGGAAGGCGTCCACTGTCTTGAAGTGGTTTAGATACTGTTCTGGACTAATTTGAAATACAGAACTCTTTATTTTGGGGTCAGCCCTATGCTATGGTAGTTTGACCATCACAAGGGTAGCCAGATATGGCTTACAGCCCTGAAAGAAAGTGTGCATAGACCTATAGAGCTTCTCTGTGGGTTATTTTCAAAGATGACACCACAGAGTTTGCTGCCCACCACGGTGCAGTTTTACCTCACAAAAAAAGGTAGTATTAGAGAACCAAACAGAGCATTTAAACTGGAATCTTGTGCGGTCTCCTTTCCTTTTCCCTCTGACTTCACCATCCCTTCTCTCCCAGCACTCTTCTGCCCCAGCTTGCCATTTTGACCATGTCACAGGTCTCAGGAGGTTCTGTGGCTACCTTTGCTATGGAACTTAACTGATTAAAGACCCCACAAATACCCTGATCTTTCTGGTAATGCACTGAATATTAAAGTAAAATATTATGTATCTGTCAAGATGGACAGATCTGGTAAGAAACCGAGTCTGTGTACATGCTCCAATATATATACACAGAAAATCATAATGTAGCTGAAGATCGAAGAGCCTGGAGAGCGAAGAATAAGTGGAAAGTGATTAAATGGTAAGTGATATCTTAAAAGCATATGAGAGATTTTAAAAGGCTCCATGCAGAAAACAAAGAGCTATTAGTTAAAAAAGGTAAATTGCAGATAGCACTACTCTAATATCAGTCCCACAATAGCCATCAGAGATGAACCAGTAATGTAATTTCTTTTAAATGGATGCTATTCTAGTCACACTTATCATCTGCAGAGAAATATTTCTAATATATATACCAGATGATAAAACTATTTTCATTTATTATTGTACTAGATTTTTTCCCAAGGTTCCTACTACATTTTCTTCTTTCTGCATGTCATTTTTTTTTTGCTTCTATAACAAATATTTTTCTTGCAAAGTTGCCTCAGTTTGATTTTTTTAATATAAGACTCAAGCATTGATAAAAATTTAAGCAATGGAAAGTATTGTCTTGCTTCAAAGATGGGACAAGCCTTTCTGAATTTCTGCCTATATGTAAACACATGTATAAATGCACTGTATGTGATGTATATTTATAATGTATAATTTAGATATATCTAAAGTAAATATTTTTAGTAGTTTCTGTGGTAGTAAATACTCCTCACAATTTTTTAACAGGACTATCTTGTTTTATCTTGTTTAATAATTTCTAAATGAAAAAAAATCCTAAGTAATTTTCAGAAATGGATTTCTGCTGAGTTAATGAGTGATGGATCATGGTGAAATAATGCAATAAGTACATACTATGGGCTTTTGGGAATAAAGCAGTGGGTTTTTTTCCATTTTGTACATTAGAACCACTCGGTAGATCAGACTTCATCTCTGTTCACAGTGTCGTTTAACACCACTTTCTGATTATTATGCATCTGATACAAATACACCAAATCTTAATAGCACTGGAGAAGACATAAAAGAAACCCAACACTAGTCCTGTGATAGATCCTATAAAAAGTTTGCTGTGTAGCCAACTGAAAGAAGTCTTTTTTTTTCCAGTCTGTAATTGGAGAATAAGATACACTACGTTTCAAGGCCTTCAAAGCTCATTTTATAATGAGACTAACAAGCTAAAATAATTTATTTTATCTGAGAGAAGGTAGGGATGATTTGACTGTGATCTATGCATACCTGTGTAAGGAAGATATTTCTGGTTGCAGAAGCTTCTGTAATCTGGTAGAATAAAGTGTAATGAGATTCTGTGTTTGAAAACCCAAAGCTATACCCATTCAGACAAATATTACAAGAGAAAAGTCAATTTACTTTGGAATAACTAAGCTAGAGATCTCTTGGATTCTTTATCACTGCATAAGATACATGCTTTGCACTGAAAAAAAATAATAACAGCCCTTACTTCCCCAGGGGTTTATTTTATGGTCTTGTGCCTGTCTTCATGAAACAAGTCTTACCCTTCTTGCGGTAAAGTGATTGGGCTCACTGAGGCAGAAGCACAAAATAGTCAACCATAGTTTTCACCAAAGAGATTTGGCGTTTGTGTTTATTTAAAATCCAAATACTGACAAGATATTATTTTCTCTTCACTAGGTCTTCGATGCTACTTAGTGTATGATTGCAAGTATAGGAGAAAATTCTTTAGTAGACTGATATTTCTACTTCATTGTCAATGGTAATATCTGAGTTTGTTAATAAGAGTTACTACTCTTATTTAAATCAACTACAAGCCTTAATACTTGAGATCTTTTTCTATAGGATGTACACAGAGATGTCAATTTCTGATTTAGTGACTGTTCTTCAGGAAAAAAAAAGATCACAAATTGAATTCCTTATTTTAAAAATTTATACAATTCTGCTATTGTGAATACATGCATATTCAAAAAAAAAAGATAAATAAAATGACCCTTTGTCATGATAATCTATATATTTCACTGTCACAAATTGTCTCAAACATTTTTTCTCACTTTTTAACTCCCTGTTCAGTTTCAGGTCCATATTTTTTAATTAGTCTTGTAAAACTTTTCAGAAGGTAGGTGTAAAACATTTTATATCAAATAAACTGTAAAGAGAAAACAAATTAAACAGAACAACTTAAAAGAGAAGAGAAAATTACCTGTAATGCAAAACGTAAGCCTATTTCAAACAAATGTGAAGTATCCCATTTTTAGACACAAACAGCTATTTTGAGGCCCTTTTAAAAAATGTTGACAGGATGTTTTACTCTGTAAACTTGATATTATTACATTTTAGCTGCTGTATACCAATTCATTCTACAAATTATTAGATTTATTTTTCATATTAGTTATGGTAATTTCATTTTTCCTCCTTGGAAAACAAAGTGTATCCTATCCCATCTCCCTTGACCTTTTTATCTTTAAGAAAGTCACAAACATATCCCACAAAAATAACTCTAAAGTTTCCACTTTCAGTAATTGGATGGATAGAATAAATCAGTCCTTGGTCAGATAGCAACATTTATTTTAGATTCAGTATATTTTTCTCTAGATTTGAGTTCCATGAAGCCATCTGATTTGACTATGAAATAAGTGAATTTGTGGTGTGTAAAATATAAAACACATCAGGTTCTGAGACTTTACATTGATCTAATGCATTGAAAATGTAGAAGATTTTGTGCTGGAAGACCGTTTCAGAGATTTGACTGTTTTAGCACTTTCACTTACAGACTAGTGATATCACATTCCTGAAAAACAGATACTTGTTGAACACCTTTTAAAACATCATTTGAATTTTCCATTAATAAGGCATTAAACACTTTTCTGAGTGCCTGCTGAAAAGCAACAAAGAAAGTGACTGTACCTTCTAAGAAAATACAGATTTTTCCTGATTCCCAAACCAGAATTTACTTACAATGCTATTTAAAAAAATCTTACAGTCTTCAGAAATTAAAAACAATGTTTCTCAAACAACCCTACCAGAGTAGGCTGCAGAGCATGCTGAGCAATATCAAAGCAGTAGCATAAATGCTGTGAGTGACTTGCAATGGCAGAGAAGAACTTTGCTTCCCCCGGGTTTGCGGGACAAGGACTGTTGGTGCATGGCTGGAAGGGTGCAATGGAAAGGGAGAAGAGAGGCTGCCTCCCACACAGCCCTTTCACCCTGGTTACAGAGCTTTAGGGTATTTAGGGAAAAGAAACAGACCCCTTTAGTTTTTCATATATTGAGTAGTCTCCAGCTTTACAGGGTTTGGGGTACAGCCTGCCATTTAAACCCCGTCAAGCAGTATTTCAGTCGTTCATTCAAGACAAAGTTTTGGAACCACTCTGTCTTTGAGTCACACTTAAGACAGTTTCCGAGCATCACATTTAAATATCTGGGTTGTTAGAGGCACCTTGGGAAAAGCCGTGTAATCTGCAAATGGGTCTGAATACCAAAGAACTCACTGCATTTTTGCAGAGAGTAAAAACACTGACCACAGTGAACTGTCATATTCCAGCTGAATAATTCCTTTCTGCTTACTCATTTTCTTACTATATTCTCAATAGTATTTTTTGTATATATATGTTAAGTCTTTATACTCCTGTTGTGACTCTGTTCCAATGACAGAATAGGAAAAAGTAATTTTTACTTTTCTATATAGGCAGTGAAATAAGCACAAGGCAGAAATCCTGTGAAACGTTTTAAGCTAGATATGTGTAGGCATCATTTGATTTATTTTTCTTGTTTATGAATATTTCTCACCCCAATAGTGCCATAGAAATAATTAATAAAAAGAAGCAATGTTTTCCCACTTTTTTGCTTTTGCTAATAACATTTGGTTTAATGGGTGTGTCAGCCATTCATACAACATAATGAAATATTGAAACAGAGATATTGAAAAATGTACCAGTCTGCCTGAAAGTTATTTGTTTTGAACAGTTACACATATTAATTTATCTGCAGACAAGGAAATGAACTAAGACAAAGGAAAAGTGCTTTTCTATTTACTTGGTGTTGGTGTCACGCAACATAACAGTATTGCTACCTTGCTGATGAGGCAAAAAACCTGTTAACATGACTCAATGCAAGTTCAGATGGAAAATATGAAGTACTCCAATAGACTGCATGTCTTTAAAAAGCAAAAGGATTGTACTTCCAGAGTGATTTAAGACTTTCAGAAGCTCCAGCTGAAGTCCTCTGACTCTGCAGTGGTAGGACTTGCAGCACAGATAATCATTTAACTGCTGAAAATATCTAAGGGTCTTGGACCTATGACAGGGATTCTCTTGCAACACAGTCTTAACACCAGACCATATGTTTGGCAGATGACCTGGCAATTTTATTCCAACAGTAAACTTTTCTCAGCAGAATTTTTTATTATTAAATTAGAATCAGAATTTCTTCCACTTGCACTGCTTGTCATAGAATCATAGAATCACAGAATGGTTTGGTTTGGAAGGGACCTTAAAGATCATCCAGTTCCAACACCCCTG
>NW_010129232.1:2922-13279 GCF_000699245.1 Pterocles gutturalis | reverse complement strand
ACTTCCCTGGGCAACCTGTTCCAGTGTCTCACCACCCTCACAGTGAAAAATTTCTTCCTAACGTCTAGTCCAAATCTACCCTCTTTCAGCTTATACCCGTTACCCCTTGTCCTCTCGTTACACTCCCTGATAAAGAGTCCCTCCCCATCTCTCCTGTAGCCCCCTTCAGGTACTGGAAGGCTGCTATAAGTTCCCCCTGGAGCCTTCTCTTCTCCAGGCTGAACAACCCCAACTCTATCAGCCTGTCCTCACAGGGGAGGGGTGCTCCAGCCCTCTGACCATTTTCGTGGCTCTCCTCTGGACTCGCTCCAACAGCTCCCAATCGTTTTTATGTTGGGAGCCCCACATCTGAACCCAGTACTCCAGGTGGGGTCTCACGAGAGCAGAGTAGAGGGGGAGAATCACCTCCTTCGACCTGCTGCTAATGCTTCTTTTGATGCAGCCCAGGACACGGTTGGCTTTCTGGGCTGCAAGCGCACACTGCCGGCTCGTGTTCAGCTTCTCATCCACCAATACCCCCAAGTCCTTCTCAAAGCTGCTCTCAAGCCATTCTCCTCCCAGCCTGTGTTTGTGCTTGGGATTGCCTTGACCCATGTGCAGGACCTTGCATTTGGCCTTGTTGAATTTCATGAGGTTTGCATGGGCCCACTTCTCAAGCCTGTCAAGGTCCCTCTGGATGGCATCCCTTCCCTCCAGCGTATTGACCACACCACACAGAGCTTGATGTCATCAGCAAACTTGCTGAGGGTGCAAGATTTTTATTTTTGTCAAAAATAAAATGTAGATTTGGAGTACTGATCATGGGGCCTGCATTTACTATCATTCTTGCTCTTGCATTTGCATACAGAAAACAATGTGTTTGTTTTCTTTTTGGCATGTTGGGTATGTTTGTATGCCATCCAGAACTGCGTGGCTATTATTAGGCAACGCTCAGTTTTTGTATTATTAGAATGTACTATAACCCTGAGAATCATGTTAAATAACAAGGTGTAATGGAAATCCATCTTAATCAGACCTCCACAGTTCAGCTATCTTGGAGCCAGTTGAGGAATAAGGTGGATTTTGGTTAATATTTATTTAGATATTTGTTAGTTAAATTGCAGCCTTCAATTTTTTCATGCTATGGTTTTGATATGCTGAAGCATTATCAGATTTTCACCTGTTACTTCCTGATCAGTAACCCTAGGATGTGCCTTGATGAGCAACAGCTGTCCATGATGTACTGCTGTCGAGTTGTACCAGAGAGCATTCCTTGACACTGTGTTATTATTGCCTGTACTTGTTCCAGCCACAGAACAGGTTGTCACACTGGCCCGAACCGTGGAGAGGTAAATTGTTAGCATTTTATTGTCATATGTATTACCCTGCTATTAAGAGTGTAATTTACCTATTCAGTTAACATGAGCCATGGTTGTAAGGGCTGCCATTTGATTTTCTAAACTGCATGAGCATTCATAATCAACTTGTAAAAACTGGGCCATGATGCATTAGGAGCTATTAAGCCATCATTTACTAACCCTTTGAAATACTACTGAGTTCCTTTATGCTTAAAAGAGGAAATAACTGATGCATTTCAGTTTGGTAACATTTGATAAATTCATGCAAGGAAAGCCTAAAAGCACTGTTAATTAATCAAAATCAAACTAATGGAGCAACTGCATTTGTGAATCAAGGGGGAGGGGAGATTTTTAATAGAGCTCAGGGGAGCCAGAGTCCCAACTTCCACTGAATTTAAATGTGAATTTGCTGCCTAGATGCCTTGGGTGTTTCTAGAAACCTCAGCCTGTTTCTGCAGTCCTTTCTCATTCTCATTTAGAAGACACTATTGATGAAGTAACAGTTATTATTTAACGGCAGGTATTGTGTATATGCATTGACCATACTGCACGTGTCACATGAATGTTAAAAGAAAGTCAGTTCCATTTTCCCCTAGAGTTCCTTCAAAATAAACAGATCTTAGGACACTCTCTAGTTTTTCCAAATATACCTTTCTAAATGAAATTTATAAGGAAATTTGAAGGTACATTAAAGTAAAGTCATGGACAATAGGGTGGAGAACCATAAAGAGTTCATTGTTTCCTGTGGAACCTTAAAAGAATACTTCCACTAGTATGTGCTAAATTAACTTAATCTTATAAGGACTTACAATTTACAACTGACATAATTGCCAGAAAAATGTAGTACATATTAAACTAAAAACTACTAGCTCAAGCTGTATCTATGACTTTCTTCTGAAATGTCTTCAGAAATTGAAGCCATTGTTAATTTTTTTTTACAAATATTTGAACATGATACTCATTTACAGGTGCCTTATCGATATTTATGCAAAAAATATTTTTGGACAGAAAAATGTACTTTTTTCAACAGAATACTGTCTACTGTGTCTACTATGCTACTATCTATCAAATGTTTTGCTTTCCAGCTTGACAAACAGCAACAAAATGTGCTACAAAGCTGAAAAGTTCATGGCTGCCAGTTTCATGACTGAAGACACAATTGATTTTTTTGATTTGTAAATGGCACTGTGGTGCTTGATAGGAGGTGCAGGGGATGTGCCAGACCTCCAAAGCAGCAAAGCACTCACATTGCCCAGGCTACAGCTCACTGAACCCACCACAACCTTTGCTTATTCAGCAAACCCAGCAAACTTTGAGACAGGCACATATTTCTGAAATGCAGCTACCTAGAGATATGGCAGCAGTTTTAAATTAACACACACACAAAAAAAAAAAAAAAAAAAAAAAAAAAAAGCATCTTGATGAAGTCTTTGAAACTGAAAACTTCTGAACAGTTCAGTTGTTTTGTCAAAAAGACCAGGTGGTATAAGCTGGGAGTGGCATTTCTTTTTCCCTTAAAAGCAATGGAAGTACTTTATCCAAGGGCAATCTGCAGAGAACTCCAGTTTTGTGTTGTGTGTCCCATGCCTCACCCTTGATTTCAGACAAATTTCACTCTCTGACACACATTAACTTTTTCTTATACAATGGTCTGCAAAAATTTGTCAGACCAAATTTTTTTAAGTAGTTATTATTTTTACACAGGCAAGATTTGCTTAATAAATAAATATAAATGATGAAACATACTGAACAGAGCCTGAGCAGAACCATATATTTTCAGAGTCAAGACCACAGGGCAAAAATATATTCAATTTATAGGTACCTAAAATGAGTTTAATACAAGAAGATTTTGGAAGTCAAGGGCTATGGGTCTTTGCTAAGTATCTTCTTTAACACAAGTTCCTATCAAAGGCACGCAGGAGTTTGAAAGTCACACATTTTACGCAACATATGTTGTTGTATGTACTTCTTAGGATGTATTTGAAACCCATTTTTAAAAATTTCAAGTGGTGCACTCTTGAAAGACAAGAGGAATTTTACAGAGGTCAAGACTGGCTAACATGTCAATAAGTAAAGCTGATTTTAATAAATTAGTGCACACTGGGCTTCCTTACTGACCATATTAAAGACAGTCAGAATGTGACGAACACGAGGACAGTGATATAGTTTATTTCCAGAACAATTGTCTTTAATTGTACCTTATGAGTAAACCACATTAATTATTTTTGGTCAGTAGCTTCCACTGAATTCTTTACAAATGCTTTTCTGAGCTACTATACATGGGAATTTAAAGTATGCTAATATGGTATCGTTTGTTTGTCAGGACATGTAATATCACAAGCTTTCCTCTTAGTTTTTTATATTTTACAAACGCCCAGTACAGTCTAAAACTAAAGGTTGTATATTAAAAGAGCTTGCCAGAACATTCTAAGTTGTACACAAAAGTTGGAAGGTCACTTGTTTTGGATAAAAGATACTAGCTAAAGCTTTTTAAGACATTTGAAACTAATTTTTGAGAACTGTAGGTGGTGTGCTTTTGGATATCACAGAACAAGCAAGAAATACGCTGAATCACATGCCTAATGTGTCCCAAAGTTACATATGTATCACACTGTTATGCCTGCTGCTATGAAAAGTTGTCTCTGATTCTCTGAACATCTGTTTGAAAATCTGAATCCTGGTAAATAAATTCTTCTCATTCATACAGACTATTGGAATAGTGACCATAGCTTTTCTCAAGCTAGCTTGTAAACAAGTGTTTGTTAGTGAACTGGACCATATCTACGATTCCCTTTCGGGATGCTAATCAAAAGAATTTGGGGTTGATTATTCACAAAATTAGCATTGTTTTTATTTTTTCCTTTAGTATAACAAAAAAAAAAAAAAAGTAACCACATTCAGACTGTTCTCCCTGGCCAGTTTTGTTTCGGATGCAGGCATGTACAGACCATAGTGAAATCAACGAGTGCTGCGTATCTAAATACCTAAAGAGAATTACAAATAACTGGGCATTCCCAGCAGTGCTCTGCATCGAGTAATTTCAAGATCCAGAATTCAGAGCTCTACTTCTATCTAACTTACCCTGGATAAGAACCATTCATGTATAATATAGGCTCAGTGAGACAAGAGAATAACGATAGTTTTAGAAGTTGTCTCAGCCTTCTCACTTCTGTTCAATGTCAGAAGAAACTCAGCTGAATGTAAAAAGCTTATGACATTTGAAAAACGGGAGAGACAAGGCTGGGAGGGAGGGAATCAAGACTGAATGCTACAGTATCATTCTGCTAGTTAACGTTCAATAAAACTTTCACAAACCACCACAAATCACTCTACACGTTTCATCATTTGAAGCCTTTTTATTTCATGTTTTCTGAGCCCCTGAAGAGTCATTTTAATTCCTTTCTTGTGATGTTTTCCTTTGAGACTCAGAAGCAGGAGAGTAAACTTGAAACCCTATAACAAAAAAGCATGTTTGTATTCTTTTGTTTTTTAGAGGGAAGTGGATAAAAAACTAAAATAAAAAAAAAAATATAAACAGCATTCTGTTTGTAATAGTTACAACCCCAGAAAATAGCCTGCCTAAACTTGAGCTACTCATTTTTCGTCTTTTATTGTGAGAATAACTTTGCAGACCTTGAGAGTACTATACATAAAAGACCATGAAACAAATCTTAGAGAGGTCTAGGTGCCTTTCCTTTAGATATGTATCTTTGAAAAATCCTAGATAGTATATTTTGCTAATTAGCGCTTCTCTTCCCATCCCTTCCCTTCCCCTCCCCACTGAATAATGGAAGAATGAAGTTCCTACAAAGTCACATGGTTTGATTTTGTTTTGTGGCACATTTTCCTGACTGAACTTTCTAACTGAAAAATCAAGATATCTCATTTTAGGCCAAAGGTCAGACCCTAAAATGTGAAGTTCCAGCCTGTCGAACAGAGCTGAATTGATGTTTTCCCATAGGAATTCACTGCAGTATGGCAGCTGTAGGCTAGACTGCTGTTAACTTCGATGGGTGAGGATCTCCAACTGATTACATTACTCACAGAAAAATATGTTTTTTCTGAGCTAAGAAAGTTTAAGGACACCATGTAAATTAAGGTGTTGAAGTGATGTGCAATCTGGGCACCCAGTATGGAAAATCAGAGACTTGGTAATAACTATAAGATATAGGCAACAGGTATCAATTAGAAAAATCTATTCAACTGTGAATTTACGTTAAGAAAAGATTTTCAGACTGATTAAGTACATCAGAATGAAATATTCTAAAGTAGTAATGCAAAAAGTTTTTCTGTTGATCCAAAAAAAAGATTCATATTTGATTTTGACATTTTAGTCAAAATATTGGAATTTCAAAATCGCAGTTTGAAATCAGAGCTCCAGAAATACTGAAGTTTCCTGCATGGCAAAAAAATTCTAGTCTTTACTTGGTATCTTCCTAAATGTTTACATTTGCTAAGGATAGAATTATTCCTTATATATTAATGGCTTTGCGATATTTGCCTAAATATTCGTTCTTTGTTTTAAACTTTAGAAAGATAGCTGAAAGCGGCTACAGAGCCAAGTCTTACAATCCCTCATTAAGTTAATACATATTTATTTTGCTTTGATTTGAGCACATGGAGTGTGCCATGGCACAGTATGCTGGCTAAAAAAAGGAATATAACCCGTCATTTGAACTGTCTCAAGTGCTGTTGTGAGGTTGTTTCTGCTGATCTGTGGGTAGTTTGTGTCCTCTGTAAACAAAAGAGCATTCTCTTTCAATTAAGTGTTATTTCAGATCTCATCAGGCACTCCTGGCATGAATGTAATGAACTCAGTAAGAATCTGCACATGGAGGAGACGAAGAATCTGGCCAAAAATAGCAACTTTTATGACTCTTAATTGAGAGCTTCAGAGAAGCGTTTGGCTGTGTTCCTCCCATTATTGCTAAAAATTGAGTCCTCAGTCTGGAAGACACAGATTCAGAAAAATAATGAACACAATATTTCCAGTAATTAGAAGACTTGCACCTGAAAAGGGGAGATGTGTTCAGCCACCCTCTGACCAGAGAGACTGAAACCCTCTCACAGGTCCTCCCAGAAGAGTGCTCCGAGTACCAGGCTGAGACCAGGTTTGGCTATCGCACCTGCCACCACCCCTCTCGAATCAGGGCTGCTAGGCAGCTGCAAATGCAAGAGCTACGCAGGAGGTACAAAGAGAGCTCACGAACCTCGGCGGTGAAGAATGTCACCTGCGAGAGACTGCTCTTTTTTGAATTCTGCATTTTACTTTAAAAAAAAATCAGAGGATGCAATTCATAAAGAAGCCTCCAAGCAGAAACTGAAAATCAGATGATGGCTTTTTTTAAAATGAATGCTCCTGTGTGAAACATCACATACTCTTGCTTGCTTTCTCTTTATTTTGCCACAGAGACCCTGTCTAACCTGTAGTCTGACAGTTGGGACACACTTTGAAGTGTATGCTCTAACTGTAAGTGTATCACTGGCTGTTTTAAGAGAGAAAATTAACTTTTTCCTCCTTCCAGAGGGGAGGTTTTATGTGTGGGAAAGTTCAAATTACCGTCCAGCCTTGCAGAAGGAGAAGGATCAAACCTCAGAGAAAGCTCAACTCTCAGGCTGCTGCCAGCAATAGGTGTCTTTACGTTCAAATATTTGTTGTTGTGAATCCCATGAGATTAGAATAACTATTTTGATTTAGCCTGAGGAAGGCCAGAGTAACATCCTTCAGATACTTAGTAAATCAGTACAATACCAAAGTCAAGTCCACTGTTCCATGGGACTAGGGTGAAAAAAGAGGTATTACTCAGAATGTTTGTAGGGACTGAACCAAAATGGCCAGAAAAGGTTGCAGTACCTGCATCACCAAATGCTTAAGCAAGGGCAAATATCTGTCTAGGATGGTTTAGGTGTAAAATGTTATGCCACAGGGACGATATGACCTCTAAAGGTCTCTCCTGACCTTTTTTTCCTCCCCCATTTCTTCAGATTCCTGTGCTGGGCCTGTGAATGCCATATACTTTATATCTCTTGTCACGTCAGTTAGGGCATTTCTTTGCAACACAGTGTGGGGTATCTCAGTATGGGTAATTTGCCCAGACAAATGACCATACTAATTTGCCTATACAGCTTCCAGAACTGATGTTATGCTTCTTCTGTGATTCTTGGATGCCATCCACTTTCCTCTACACTTTATATTTTCTTGCTATTTAAACTCCCATCTGGTTGCCAGCAGGTAATTGATGTTTCGTCACCCTTCCAAGTTCCCTTCTGTATATTACATCTAATTTTGGTCCATTGACTCTAAAGGATTATTAATAAGTATAAGTCATATTTTAAGGACTTAGAAAAATGTGAAAAAGCAGAGTGGTTATGGTAAAAACATTAACTAGCTTAAATATTTTTTACACCTTCTTTTAACTCACTGATGGATATCTTGCATGTATATATAAACTTGCATATCTATATTTTTAGGTGTTAAAGATGGCATTAAAAAGGCAGAATAAAAAAACATCTAAACTAGCAATTTCCTTTTAATTTGGGCCTCCATTAAAGAATAGAAAGAAAGCCTACAGCACTGCTTATTTTTATAAACAATGGTATTTGTTTTGCGCTTTTCATTATTCAGGCTGGAGAGAAGTTGATTTACATAAGTCGGTGGCACATGTGTGTGTATACACACTTCATATAGCCATTTGCAAGCAAGCAGTTACATTTATCCACTAATTGTGAACTGACAGAGGTTACATACAATGTGTAAGTCTAAAATTACTGTATGAAAAAGCAGCTAGAGGCATGTTCTCATTCAATAAAGATTCTACTCTTCTGCATGGATATTTCTGTAGGTTTTTAGCTTCTTGGATAAGTGTCACTGTTATAATCTTTTAATTAATATTGTGCTGTAGAGTGAAGTCATGAATGGATGCTACTGGCTGCTATTGCCATAGTGCCCAGAAGGATGCTACTGTTTTGCCAAAAATGTTCTGTCACTAATGTGAGGCCTGTTGACAGACTGTTGTTTATATGTGTCAACATGATGCCAAGTCGATTGTTTCACTACAGGAATCCTGGCTTGGCCCCAGTGGCTGTCTGAGGCTTTGTAGACAGAAAAATACTTTTATAGTAGCAAGCAAAAGGGAACAGCTTTTTGGACTTTTATCTTGATCTTGTAGCATCTATTCTCTCATATAGATACTAAGCAGGTTAATAATCAGAATTTTATTTTCAGACAACTCAATACATCATATGTTATACTCTCCAGACAGAGGAAGGACTTAGAATTTAAATGGAGCTGTTAAGTGAGTCTAATCTAATTATTGTACTAGATGTTTAATCATATTAGTCAGAACTGAGCATAAAATGTTGCAACATGTTTGGAAGTGTATTTTAGTGCAAAAAGTACCATTTTAAAAAAATAGTTTCCTATATATTCAGAATAAACACGTAGATTTAATGTGGGTGGGAAACTGCACTGCAAATTTCTTAAGGCAGACCTCACCTTCTGGGGTCGCTGGATTCCATGCTCAGGCTCCATTCTACAGCGGTTTTGGATACTACACGGCAAGTAAGAGGCTCCAGTGCTGTAGAAAGAAGAAGCCAATCCTTCCTGTTTCCTCCAAACTGTTGATGTATATTTCATAACTCCCTTTGTCTGCTTCAGAGGAAGATAACTGACTATTTCTCAGTATGAAAGCTTGATATTTATGTAAATATGTTAATTTAATGGGAGAAATCTTATATACTATTTAGAAAAGGTCATCTAAAGAGCAATCTTTACTATTTCCATCTTGATTCTTTCTCATTGGGTTATCTCAATTTCTCTCAAACTTGCACTACTACTGGAAAAGTATCTTTGATTTCTTGTCTAAACCAGTGGGATGTTTGTTACAAGTAGATTGCCAACTGTCACTTTTGGGCAGAATCCTTAAATACATGGTCCTGTCGTCTAGTCAGAAAAATGTCTCCAAATCTCACATGAAAATGCCAGAAAAATCCATCAAAAGGATATAGAAACTGTGTGAAAAATACCTCCAGCTTTTGATCATTCTGCCCAAGGCTCACCACATGGTATCCCAAATATTCATCAGAGATGCAAATTCTTCATAGCTGGTGCCATAAGTCAGTGATAATAATGAGGGTTCTGTGACTCAGAAATGTGATCAGTCGTATTTCCATATGTATCCCAGGCTGAACTACACTACTGGAGAATAGACTGACAGTGTGAAGGACAGAGTCTTTCAAGGTGGGCTTCTAAGTGCCATCTAATAATATCAGGATTGCTACTGTTCATAATAATTTGTCAGTGCCAAGCTTGTATTTCCACTCATAAAGGTCAGACTTTAAAATATATCATTCTGATAAAATATACTTCCTCTGTAACCTACAGACACAGTTCAGCTACTTTGGTCTTTTGCCCCCAGTCTTCAGGAAGTAAAGCCTTTTCTCCTTTAAATCCAATAAGCTTGGCATGGGAACATCTTCTCTAGCATGTGCAAGAGGGATTTCTTAGAACCTTCTGCTGTGTAAGCAAGTGATAAATGTGGTAGCTGTTTCAGTAGCCAGTAGACCATCTCCTTCTTTCTGCCCCTGAATGCCACCTGCAGCTTTCCCTGTGACTCAGTATCCCTGTCATCCTTAATGGACAACGGAAGCTGAAAATGTACTGCAAATTATTGCTACATAAGGCTAAGGGCTTATCTAAAACACCTAATTCCAGGGGATCTTCACTGTAGTATTAGTACCAGCATATTTCTATTTTTCTACATCCTATTTGTAGGCAGAAGAGTTACTACAGTGAAGGTCAGGAAGTTTTTCATTGGACTTATCCGTCTTCAACATACTAAGGTTTAAGCATAAGATGAAATATTCAGTGATCAATCAATACACAATAAATGCAGATTGTCTGGGTTTGCCTTTCATCCACCCAAAAAAATTTTTACAGGTATTTTGGTTGCACCTATTTAAAATAGTGTGCGTATTGAAAAAGGGGAGACAACATATTTTGTTTTGAATAGCTTGATTCC
>NW_010129232.1:0-2891 GCF_000699245.1 Pterocles gutturalis | reverse complement strand
TTCCTGCTGTTCTTTTTCCTTAAAACGTTCCCTTTTTTCTTTATTTGGATTTTTAAAAGCCCAGAAAATAGCTTTGTTTGAAGGCTCTAAGAAAATGAATCTCTCTTTTTTTTTTTTTTTTTTTTTTTTTTAACTTAAATTGTGGTTGTGGAATTCTAAATTATGTATGTGGTAGAGTGTATGTAGTGAGAAAAGAGCAAATGCCAAATGAAGCCAATGACAGTTTTAAAATTCATGAAAAATCCAAGCTAAAATGAGAAGCATGAACACTATAAATCATTGCTTCCTTGCCTCACAGTCAGCTAATCCAAGAATCTGCATCAGTTTTATTTTGCCAGTTGTGTAATCTCACACAGCCATTGAGCTTTTGGGAATCCAACTAGCTGCTGAAGATTTCGGTTCTGGTCCACACTGCCTGTATACAGAACATTCTTCCAAGAGGTAAGGTATAAAAAAGTTGTATTTTTTTTAGGCCACTTCTGAGGCACTGTGGAAGAGTGCACTGGCTTGTCAGCACATGCTGAAACAGGTCAACCTTCTCTTGGCTTGCTCCATGAGACGGGGATGTGGTCCCACAGGAACTGGAGATCTGTCTTCCCATTTCCAGATGCATTGTAGGTAGATCAGATGGATTTTCTAGCCTCTTTAGGGGATGAAAATATATGGATATCACATATCACCAGGTTTCTGTTCTCACCGTGACAATGTGACTTTTGCAGATAGCCTGCTGTTCCTAACACGTCTCAAAGAGGAGGTGTTTCAGTCTTCAGAGTGAGAAAGAGTTGCCTTTGACTCATCACTGGCTTTTGACAGTTTTGCTGAACTAGGGCCAATAGTTCCTTATTTTCTACTTGCTTAAAATCACAACATATCAAGTTGCATTTGTGTGAATAACTTGCTTTGGAACGCTTATTAGCCACAACTAAGATTTAACGGTGTACTTAATTTATCTAATGTTTAAAATTCTTTACCAGTCAAAGAATTTCTCTCTTAACCAATAGCAGGCAGTTCTGCTTTGCAAGATAATTTTAGAGGATTTATATTTATTACTGTTTATGTTATTTTCATGCTAGATATCACATGGATCTAAATAGGCACACAGTGCCTGGATATCATACCATCTAGGTAATCAGTCTTGCAAATATTTCTTGTTTAGTCAGATCCCTTAGACCAGGTGTAGATGTTTAGCACATTAAGCAATAGCTTTTCTCAGACCACACATTTGGCTCGATATTTCAAGATACATTTTACACTGAGATTGCAATCTTTATCTTGAGCAAATGGAGATCTAATTAAAACTATATTAACTTGTCTTTCAGCCAGCCTCATTTTACTGATTTCTGAAAGTCAACAGCTTTTCAGTTTCATACATCTTAATGGTAGTGTATTACCCTTGATTCATGCAGCTTCTACAGAAATTAATAAGAATTTCTTATACTGAAGAATGAATTAGGATCTCTTTTATTCTGTGCTAGCATGATTTTACCAAAATGGAGCAGCTGAAATTAGTGAAATGCTGCAACTCTTCAATTTTTTTTTGCAATTTGATTTAGACATTGCATTGAAGATTTTATTTATAATTTCTATAAAATTATTTTATGGCTCCAATTTCTTCCAGGTGACTACAAACAGGAGTTAATGTAGATGGTTGCATTTTCTGCAAGTTTTTAAAGGTCGAAGTAGCAGCTCTCTTTTCTCACTTCCCCATAGAAAGAACCCATGGATATAAATCCTAACTTAAACTGAACAGAGGGAGAGCATAACACGAGGTGATATGTAAATCCTTCCTTCACTACAATCTGGTCGTAATGTCCAGATTGTAGTCTGGTTTCTCTTACTAAGAGAAGACCACTCAAATATAAAGTTGACGAAGCTGTCATTTACACCTCAGTCTTTTGTAGCACTAGAAAGACACCTATCTGGAGCTAATAATGTGGGGAACCATTTGCAGGCAGAAAAAATTAGAGCAGGTAAGGAGGGCCAGTCCTGCTCAGACCCACACCTGACTAAGAAGCTCTGTGGCAACTTTAAAGCTACTTTACACACATGATGCTGAACTGAACTAGACATCAAGTTGTTACCTTTCTAAACAGGACCTTTTCCAGTATTTATTATTTTCTCACTTTGCTGTTTGCTTTGGTAAAAGGTTATCAGAATAAAAAAAATGCTCCTAGGAAGTTCTGTGAAAGACAGAAATCTAATATTTGGTGTGACTAGGTGTGACTCCTAGGTGTAATTCTGGAGGTAGATCCATACTGTGAGAAATCAGTATATTCCTGTAGTTTAACATTTCAGTGTTGTCAGGATGGGTAAGAATTTCCTTTCTTAAATGAAGTAGTCTTCACCCCAGAGTACTAACTGACAGATAAGTATTTACTTGCAATAGTACCTACAGTTTTCCTCTGTATTAATACTGATATGAAGAGTAAAATAATAGTAGTTTGCAAATTGAACACTACAGTAAAACTGAATTCTCAATGATTTCTTGACAAAGAATTCTCCGAAAGATTACTGTTTCCCAAGCTCAAAATGTGTGCATTTGTTAATTACTTCTGCAAGTGGAATTTTCAGGATTAATATTTGTTACATGTGGTTTCAGCTTCATATTTTGTCATAATACTACTCATGCCTAGTTAAAGACCTCCAGTTAACGCTCATAGAAAAAAGTCAGAAGTCTGCTATGAAAGCAGTACAATTTTAAAAAATACATATAAAGTAAAATACACATAATGAAAATAGTGTTGGAAAATCCAAAACAACCTCTTACTTCGTAAGCAACAAATTTAGAGGGAACTTATTTACCAGTGATGAACACATGGATAATGACTACTTGCAGGCTGGACACACAATGTCTTTAAATATACTGTTTAAATTATTTTTTAATAATTTTA
>NW_010129231.1:10774-16516 GCF_000699245.1 Pterocles gutturalis | reverse complement strand
TTACTTAAAATGCCAAGTTTCTGCTGCAAGCCATATGGGAGAGTGTCTGGCTTTGCTAGGAGCAAGGGTGCTGGTGCAAACTGGGGTTAATCTGAGCGTGAAGCTCCCCAAAGCTGGGCTTTGGGCTGCTCCCCTCACCGTCAGGGAGGGACAGTGCGGTCCCCTGCGCAGCCTGAGCTGGGGGGGACACACACACGACACTTGTGTCCCTTTGCCACTGCTGCAGAAAGGCTCCAAAAGCTGGTTTTAGCTTATGATCAGAAATTGCTTTTTTAAAATAAAAAAGTGCGGGTACATGAGTGGTGCCTGGTGCTTTTTGGGGTCCGTGAGGAAGAGGGAAAAGGCTCTTGCTTTGGTTTTTTTTGTTGTTGTTTGTTTGGGTTTCTTTGGTTGTTTTTGTTTGGTTAGGGTTCTTTTTTTGTTTGGTTCTTTTTTGTTTGTTTGGGTTTTTTCTTCATTTATTTGGGTTTTTTTTAAGCTCTTAATAGCTGGGAGTATGGTGGGGAAACACAAAAGCTCTTTGGGCTGGAGACGCCACGTTGCCTGTGCTGGTGTGGTACCAGAGATGCTCTGCACCTACAGAGCTCCCTCCAGTCATGCCATGCAAACGACAGTGATTAATAACAATATTTGTGATGCATAAGAATATTTATGATCACCATGTGAGTCTGAAACAATCCCTAGTTGCAGGGGCTTTCTGTGGACAGCTTCGCTCTGCAGGATGCATTTTTGCTTGCACACAGCTTTGCTCACTCGGTTAATTAATTCTTGCTGGTAGCAAACCACACCTGGGAGCAAGGCTGAGCACCTTGGGGGCAATTTTTGCCCCGCTCCCCCCGTTAATTTCCCAGCTTTCTTAGCACCTCTCCAAGCCTCCCCCGAGGTGTCCCTAATTCTGGTATCAGTCACAAGCTCCCTGCAGAGGCTGAGCCCTGGTTGTGGGATGGGGCTCTGCAGGAGAAGCAGCAGCGGGATGGAGGGAGCTGAGCAGTTTCCTTGGCGCTGGAGGAGGGTGTTGGAGGAGGTAGGTGAGGTTGAACCTCTTCTCCTGGTTTTTGCACATTGCACCGGGCTCCTGGACTTGGCTGAGGTCTGGGTAAGCTGCAGATAAGCGGGGTTGGGGGTTACACGCCTGGGCTATTGCGTCGGTGTGATGTTGCCAAGGGATTTAGCGTGCGAAGACGGCCGAACCTGGGAATTAAATAGCTGATTATTGTTTTTCGTTCTTCAGACAACGCAGCTGAGCAAATCCAAGCCTGCTGTCTGTTCATTAAGGGACTAATCCTTTGTTTTCCCCTGGAAAAATCCTTTCCAGGAATCCCAAGATTTTTTTTAAGTAGGGCCAGGCTTAGAAAATGGAGGAAAATATGTCCCTTTCCCATTGCATTAGGTATTTTTCAGCTGTTTCTTCAATTCTTTCACCTTCTTGCTTGTCCCCATGTGCTTCCCTCCTCTTTCCCACCTTCTGCACAGAAACTCATCTGAGGAATTCTGAGGTCGCTTGAGAGCAAGAGTGAGGTCTGGTGTCCTGCAAGGGAGGAGGTGACGTTTCAGCTGCCCCTTGCTCAGGTCTCTTGCCTCTACCTTGCTGATGACTTTCTCAAAATCTTTGTTGAATTAGGAGGATGTGGGGGCTGGGAACGGGGCTGATAAAAGATCCCTGCCCTGGCTGGAGCTGGCCCAAGCAAGGTTTCCCCAAAGGGTCAGGGGCTGGGGAGGGTAAGGTGATGCAGTTTGATGGCCCTTGCACCACACTCTCCCCCATCACCTCTGAAAACAATCCCAGAGTGTGAGCAGGCTGTGTGTTGCTATAGGGATGCCTCTCATTTATTTTAATCCTAATGTGCCTTCCTTGGGAGAGGCGTGTTTTCAGTTGTAGTCACTACTGTGGTTTGAAGCTCTGAGTATCGTGTGTGTGGTGCAGAGCTGGTCCTGCCCCATCCCTGGGGCTGCCCTGGCTGCTGTCTCCCAGCTGGGGGCACGGCTCTGCTGGGGTGGCCGGGGCAAAGGGAGGTAGATAGGGGGGCAATGCCACCATACCTCCCACCGTACCTCTGTTCCTCTGGGATGCTGTGGGAGCGGGTGGGCTGCAGCCCAGCCCTTCGCTCCTGGTACCCATGGCCAAGGACACAGCCTGGCGTGTTGCCACGAGCTCCCCCCGGTTTGGGTGGGGGTGTTTGGGGACCATGTTCTGCACAGGTCCCCCCGGGGCTCGGTGTGCGGTGCTGTAACCCCCCGGGGAAGGAGCAGCAGCGTTGGGGTGCCTCCAGAGCCAATCCTGCAGGAAGGCCGATTAGCCCCAAAGCCGCTCGGAGCTAAGCTCGTTTTCCCCTCTAAGCCTTCATGTTCCAGTTGCCTTCAAGGAGGGGAAATTCTCTTGCTGGCGATATCTCCGTTCCCTCCTAGCAGAGCAGTTTTCTGGTGAACGGAAGTCAAACTTTTCTGCGTTAGCGGCAGCAGTTTGTCACCGTGCTCTGGGGGGGCTGGCTTTGCTCCCCGCTGCTCCTGTGGAGCTTGTAACGGCCAAACCTTCCTGGAGCACGGGCTGACGTTCTCCCCCTCCTCTTTAAATTAACGTGCCAGCCGTGTCTCACCCTAATTAAAACCAGCAAAGAGAACTGGTCCAGGACATAGCTTTGGAGGCTGTAAAATTCTAGGACAGTTTTATGTAGTGCAATTAAAAGGAAGGTAAAAAAAAATTGTTAAGAAATTAAACACTAATTACTTTTTTTTTTTTTTTTTGCCAGCTGAACTGTTTTGGCAGTGGGGCTGCAAGTGGGATGCAAAGGCCTGGGATGGTTGGTTCTCCGCTGCTGTAAATCACATTGATCAAATGTTCCCTTGCTTTTTAGCAGTGAAACTCATCTGCTGTCAATTAGCCTGAATCACATTTTTTCAATTAAACAGGCTTAGAGGCCTGATAGTGAAGTTTGGTGGGGAGGGGGAGGGAAAGGCAAAGCCTGGTTGTAGGCAGTGAGGTGGAAATATCTTTTTAAAAGGTGTGATCCCATTTTAGTGTTTTCCATATAAAATGCAATATTATCGTCTGTGCTCCGGGGAGCAATCGGGGCTGGAAGCCCAGCTGAGGAGGGAGCCGGCGATGCGGAGGGGACCGGCGGTGGCAGGTCCGAGGTGGCCCAAGGGATGAGATGGGGAATCCCACCTGGGGAGCTCGCAGGCGTGACAGCGAGTTACCGGCTGCAGGAAAGCTCCTTTGGGATGGATTTCAGATGTTCCCTTAAACTCCAGCCCTAATTCCCCATAGCAGGGTGGAGGTTTGCAGACTTGCAGTGTTTGCTGGGCTGGGCGAAGATGCTGCCCCTGGGGCTGTGGCGTGAGGGGTCGTTTGTGCTCCAGGGAAGGTGAAATTACCCACAGCCAGCAGTGGGGATGGGTGGCTTGCATACTAGGTGGCACAGTTTGCCTTGGATGGTGAAGTGAACCACTGTTTCCTCTCCCTGTGTCTCGTCTTGCTCGTGGAATGTTTTCTGATTGGAAAACAGGCTGGGAAGTGTTTGGAAAGGGATGAGGAAGGGCAGGGCTTGGAGCAAATGGCTCCTTTTCATACCTGCATCCACCCTGTGCCTAAAAAAAAAAAAAAAAAAAGACAAAACCTTCCCAGGCTAGAAAGAGAGAGGAGGCTGGAGTGGGAAGAGGAGCCGGTCCTGGCCCCAGGAGGAGGGAGAGCCAGAGGTGTGTGTGGGCTGCTGATCGGTGTTTCAGTTATTACAAATATTACCTGTCTCCTTTCCCTCCTCCTGGTGTTTGGTCCCCGCTGGAGCCAGCTTGTATGGGGCAGCTGGGGACTGGGGTTGCCTCTGTTTTGGCTGGGGAGGGCTGGGTGCAGGGCAGATGCAAGCACGGAGGCTTCAGAAGTCCTTGCAGATATCAACAGCATCATCTCCCTGCGCTGCTCAGTCAGGGCTCGGCAGGAGCTGATGCTTCCCAGATGCGCTGGGGCAGGGGAGGACACTGGTGGTCCCTCCCACCTCTCCCCGCCCCAGGGCAGGATGTGCTCCCAGGACCTCCAGAGCCCTCATGGCCTCATCCTGCAACGCCAACGGCTCACCCGCCCGCTGCAAGAAGGGCTCAGGTCTCCCGGTTCTGCCAACAAGCCCCTGCAGGTTATCCTGCTGGGAAAACCAGACTCATTTATTAATATACATAATGTTAATTGCTGTAATTTGAAAGCTGGCTTCCCACTCCCAGGGATGTGGGTGTGTGCTGGTGGTGTGGAAATGTGCGGAGGAATGTTTCCCCGCGGTGAGGGGAGGATGCTCCTGTGGTTATGATGGTGATGACCGGTTTGTATTGCGGGTTTGGGTTCACATGCAAAAAGAACGATGAGAAAACCAAACATATCTCCCCATCTTTGGTCTCTCCTTGTTGTAGGCTAAAAATACAGCCAAATGGATGTGTAAGTGTTAATTAGTATAATTTCCCACCGTCACCTCCCCAGGCAAACCTGGCAATCGGAGCATGCTCTGTTCTTCCTCTCTGCTCATTAACTGCCCTCAGTCTCCAAAAAGAGCTTTGACCACCTGGAAGGGTTTGAGCTGGGGTAGCCTGGGCTGGGGAGAGGCTTGCAGCCTGCAGGAAGGTGGTGATGCCACCTCGCCATCAGCACTGAAGGACCAGGATGTGTGGGACCGAGCTGACCCCTGGGGCTCTGAGTCTGGTCTGCCCTGGGGCTTTGGGGCTGTGTTGGTGAGGAGCAGAGGGATGGAGGATCCTTGGCTCTGAGCAGGACTGGGTTTTTCTCACCCAGCAATGGGACAGGGCAGCTCTTGCTGTTCCTGCAGTGCCTCTGGTCTCCCTCGTGCAGGAGCTGTTGGCCCCAGCTCTGTCCATGACTAGGTGGTTGGAGCAACAGCAAGTCCAAAGCTCTGCTGGAGATGATTTAGGCAACAGGACCTTGGGTCCTTGAGGTCCTGGAGGACTCCTGGCTTTGTGCTTCTCATCCCAGGAAAGAAAAAGAAACCCACTGCCTTTATGGTCATCTGGCGATGCCGGCAGAAAGTCTGGCTCAGGGCATCTGTTCCTGCAAAAGCAGCAAAGCGAGGTCCCTCCATGCACGGGGGTGTTCTGGGCTGCGCTGGGGAAACAGCTCCTTTGCCAGGAGCGCGTGTCCTCGGGCGCCAGATCTGCTGCTCCAGCTCTCCGGCCCCGTACCAACATTTGCTTTGGAAAAGTAGCGCTGGTGGTTTCTGGAACGTGAGCCATCTAACCCGCCATCAGAAAACAACAAAACCACCCCTGTAATTGCCTTTGGTCTTGAGCAATTTGAGCTGGGTGTGAATTGGCCACGAAGGCTTGAAAAGCACCGCGTGCTGCTGGGCTGCGGGGACGGGAACACTGCTGTCGGTGACCGGAGCGGGTGGATGGTGTATATGGACCAGGACCCCCCACTTTTGCTTTACAAGTCCTTTGCTAGTCTGCATTTCCCTGTATCCCAAAGTAAACCCACTGATGCTCAGGGCTCTGCTGGCATCTAACCCAGCGTGAAACCCCAGCTTGGCAAAGGCTGCTGCCAGCCTGCGCTGGTGGGTGAACGGCTCCACGGGTCCTGGACCCAGCTGGGTGTTTTCAGCTCCCGTGGAGGATTATTAGCAGTGGAGAATTAAGCATTGCATTTCCTGATTTCTCTTCTTTCAGCAGGCTGCTGTGATGCTAGCAGCCCTTCCCCCTGCCCAGCCTTGCGCAGTCATTAGAATTCCTTTTGGGAAAGTGGAGTGGGTGCGG
>NW_010129231.1:2863-10638 GCF_000699245.1 Pterocles gutturalis | reverse complement strand
AGGGCAGCGCCAGGCGCAGGGTGTCCCGCGGCCGGCAGCAGCACGAGGGGACCCAGGCTGCCCACCCAGGCTGGGGGGTCCTGGGGATGGGAGAGGGATGGGGGCTGCAGGGAGTGGTGGGATGCAGGCAAAGGGGTGGTTTGGTTGGAGGTGATGTCTTGTGTCCCTCTTAGGGGGTGTCCCAAGGAGGCAGGAAAGTTCTGGGCTGGTCCAAAGGAGTGGAGATGATTAACCATTACTAAGCCAAAATGAAAGAGCTGCTTCTAATAAAAAATGTGGAAAAAAAAAATTAGCTCTAGACATCCTAAAAAGATGAGGCAGGGCTCCTGGCTGCTGCAGCTTGCTCTGTGTCTGTTGGACAGGACCTCTCTGGGTGCCAGCACTCCTGCCACGGTGCCTTGGACAGTGGGCTCTGGTGCATCTCCAGCTGCAAAGCTGCTCTCTGCAAACATGCCCTTTGGGATTCCTTGTCCTGAAGTTTAGCAGATTGCCTTGGGCTTGTCACTGTCACCCAGCTTCCTCCTTCCCCAGTGTCCTCACAGCTGAGAAAGGTCATTGCTTCAGGGCAGAAGCTGTCCCACGCACTGGCACCTGCCGGTTTGGGTACTTTTCCCCTCTCTGTGCAGTCGTGCTCCTTTCCCCGAGTGGCTCAGGTGTGCAGCACAGAGCGGTGTCACCGGTTCTGTCCTGGGAGTGCAGAGCCTACCTCCAACCTAATTCACCTGGCTCCTTTTGGTCCTTAAAGGCTTATATCCTCAGGACTGGAACAGCTGTTTTCTGTAGTGATTGAAAAAGAAGCTTGCCTCAGCAAGATAGGTCTGGGGGAGAAAAAAACCCAAAACCAGACCCTAAACCCCCTGCTGCCTACTCTCCTCTTTCAGGGAGAAGGAGCATCCTGGCTTTGCCAAAGTTTTGCACCTCTGGGGACAGCATCACCACGGTGGGGGCCCAGGTCTGACTGCAGGGACATCAGCGTGGGGTCCTCCTGCCTTGGCTCCTGGGAGTTGAGCATTGCAGGAATGTCCTTGGAGGATGTGGAGCTGCCAGAGGGGGCTGAGATGCTGCCCCGGCTGTTTGCTGGCCAGGATGGGCTCGGGAAGAAGTGGAGCAAACTGCAAACCCCATCTGCAAGGGCTGCAAACCCCCAGGCCTCTGCTCTCTGGGTTGCTCAGGACCAGTAGCAGGCGTTTGTATTTAAAATAAGTCCAGGGCTGGATGTGCAGGATGGTGCGGGGCTGGGCATGGTCTGCGTGAGCCGATGGCTGTGCCTGCCTGGCAGTTGTCTTGGCTTTCTGTGCAGTGACCTTCCCCCATGAATCATGTCTGCTACAGCCACTGGGTCCTGATGGAGAGAACTCTTTTTTTCCCTGGGAAATGTCCGTCTCTTGTATCCCCGTTCCCCCACAGCACGTGGCTTTTCTCTGAACCTTTGCCTCTGTGTTTTCCCTGTGCTGCTGTGACTTTGCATGCTGGGCTGTGTCCCCCTTAGGGAGTGAGACCAAGAGGAGTTTTCTGGGGACCCCTTGAGCTGCATCCCACCCTACGTGCTTGAGATCTCCCCCCGGGCACGGCTGCGGGACTGCTGCCAGGCTCGGGGCTGTGCAAATTGCAGCCCAGGCGCTCCAAACCACAGAGTTTTAAAGAAAAACCCCAAATAACCCAATAATATATTTTGAGGTTCTTTTTGTTTAACTTTTGGGTTTTAAGCTTAAATTTGAGCTGCTTTGTTTTCTGTGCAGTCGGGAGGTCTGGGAGCCTTTCTGCAGAAGGAGAAAGGGAAATACCCCCCATTTGTGTGGGTCCTGCAGCGGCAGTTGGAGCAACGCTGGGGTGAGGGCAGCGGGCAGCGCTGCTGGGGCTCCGGCAAGTGGTTTTGGGGAAGGAAAAGTGAGAGACCAGCTTTCTCATGGTCTTTTTGAGTTGAGCCATGTGTTCTTTGGAAAGCGCTGCGGTGGAGCAAGTGCCATGACCCAATGTCAGCCTGACTTTGCCCAGGAAAGTGGTGGAGTCTCCATCGCTGGAGGTGTTCAAGAAGCGTGTAGATGTGGTGCTTGGGGACATGGGTTAGTGGGTTAGGTGGTGTGGGTTGATGGTTGGACTTGATGATCCTTGAGGTCTTTTCCAACCTGAATGATTCTATGACTTTCCAGACTGCTGAGGTTTTGCATTTCTGCTTTAAAAATGCCCATTTAACATCCTCCTGAGGGGTAGCACCCTTATCCCACCCCTCTCCTTGTGGGTGCCAGAAGGTGGGAAGCATCCTCCCTTCCTGGTGGGACGGTAGCTGGTGCTGGAGCATCCCTGGGGTGCAGGCTGGGTCTGGAAACTGCTCCGTGCTGGTGCCTGGGGAGACGTACGTGGGACCTAACCCAGTTTGAAGCAAGGTGTTTCTGCTGAGACAGCCACCATCTGCTTTAATTGTGGATTATTAAAAACTGCTTTTATTTTAAGAAACTGGCCCCTCGTGACAGTGCAAGTCCCCAAACCCTTCTCCCTACAAAAGGGGTGTTGTGCCTCTTACCTTTCGGCAGCGTGCGCTTTAATTTTCGGCTCGTAGCCCTCACTGTGTAATCTAGAGGCGGGGGGAGCTTTCAGAGCGCTCTCACTCAATAACTCAGCCCAGCCTACAGTGCTAGTGAGGTATTTTACACTCCGCCAAGGCAGATAATTAATCATTCCTGAAGAATGAAGAAATGGTTCTGGACTTTTTCTCCCCCCCTCCTTTTTAAAGAAAAACAGGGGTTTTGAAAACTTGATGCCCCTCTGATAGGATGGAAGAAGGGATTTGGGATGAGGAGTACGAAGGCTGGCTGGCTCTTTGGGGACAGCAATGGGGGGGTGTGACTGGCCAGGCTGGGGGACGGGTGCTTCTTGGTGTCCATCTGGGTGGTGCTGTGGTGTGTGCACAAGGACAGGATGCTGCTGCATCCCAGGGCTGGGGCGCACGGTTCCCCCATCGCTCCTGGCTGGCAGAGGAGCCCAGAGGACTGCTTGGTTTCCTCCGTTGCTGTGTTGATGCTGATGCTCTTGGTGGCTTCCAAGCTGGTTGCCCAGGAAGCATCTCTTTGACCTGCAGATGCCTTCCTTATAGTTCTGTGGCTGGTTTGGGTTTGTGTGTGGATTTTTTATTTTTTTTAGTTATTAACTTAATTAAGGGTGATTTTTAAAAAACAAACAACCTGAAAAGAAAAGACAGGGCAGCAAAGGTGATGATGGTGTGACTGCAATACCCCCAGCACTGGCTGAGTGTTGTGTTAACATCTAATGTAGGCATGGCTTTGGCTGTTGGTGTCACAGCAAGTCTCTTCCCAGTTTGTGATGGATTTGGGCAGTGCATTATACAGGCTACCTTAAACTGCTTATCAAAAGATATGTAGGCACTAGAAAAATAGACAGAGTGATTTGTGGAGCAAGAAGTTCTGGATGGAGCTGTGAATTGAAAGACCTTGTTGCTCTGAGACCCTGTGGATCCCATGGGCTTTTGATAATTGTTGTGTCTTAGCTCACAGTAGGCTGTAGGCTGAATCGCACGCGGTTGTGGTTTTTCTCCTGCTTTTCCACGGCAGCTCGTGCTGGGACACGGCGTTCTTCACCTCCTTTGCTCTGCTATTGCTGCTAAGGCTATGTAGGAGAAAGATGTGGCTGCTTTTCAGGCTCTTGCCTTGCAAAAACCGATGTGAAGCTTTATTAGCAAAAGTTACTGAAGTACCTCCAGTTCCAGGAGTTTTCAAGGCATGATACGGGGTGTGGGGGGGCGTGGGGGGGGGGGGGAGTATTTTCCACCAGTGCTCTCAGGTTGCCCATCTCAGATGCACGTTGTCCTCTGTGCCTGGCAGTGTGTCTTGGAGCTTGGCTCAGCAATGCCAGGTGATGCTGATGGCTCTCGTGGAGTGGATTGCTCTTGGCTTCCCAAGGCTGAGGGGCTTGCAGGCTGGAGTACGTGGGCAATAAGGAAGAACCCCCTTGGAAGAGCAACCTGCTGGGTTTTCGGTGATTCCCGTCTCCATCATCACCATCCAAGTGGGAGCTGGAAACAGTACATCAGCTCTGCTGAGAGCACGCCAGCCCTTTGTTCATGCATCTCCTTGAAATGATATTGTGGTTTACTTAATTAAAAACACAGAGCGTTATTGTGGGAATGACAATGAATTAAAAAGATTACATCTGGGAAAAGACCTATCTGGCCGTCTAATCCAGCCCAACGCTGCTGTTTTCTGAGGGATCCTCCTTCCGTACAGTTTGAGGCGCCTCAGGTGATGTGTTTGCTCGTTCCCTGTTCCCCAAAGAAATCTTCCCGTGGTCTATTAGAGAGCTCTTTGTAGAAGTCAGCGGGCTGGTTTCATCTGCAGCCTGCTGCTTAATTAATCTCCCAGCTCTGTTTCCACCCAGCCAGCCTGGCCAGCCTTGGCAGAGGGCTCGGCTCCTCCCTGCTTAGACCTGGCTGCGGAGCTGCTGTGCCCAGGGATGATGCCCTTGGGGAGTCTGACCGTGGGGTCTTTCCTCCTCCCTTCACAGCTGCTTTTTCTGAAGCTTCGCCCTAGCGGGTTCTTGGGTTGAACTGGAGCGTGTTTGCTGGTGGGCCAAGCAGCTCTTCCAGGCAGGCTGCAGGATGCCTCTGCTTCCTGCTGGGCAGTTAAATCTGCTTTTTTGGGATATGCTGCATTAGCTTTTTACTGTTGATTGTTGCCTACTTCAGTCCAGAGGTGCTGGAGGAGAACACGTGGCTTTGGGCTTGGTGGCATTCTGGGGGAGCATCTGAAAACTGAGAAGTAGCAGAGGGAAAATCCTCAAGAGAGCCTTTCCCTGCTATGCCCAAGATGTTGGGAAGCTGTAAACTAACACTGAGTCAGGCTGGCATCTTTTCATGGCTGTCACCATGGGCTCCCATCTCCTCTTCCCTCCCATCCCCAGCTGTGGGGATCTGGGTGCTGCAGGAGCTCAGCCAGGGAGAACTTCCCATAGTCATGCTCCCATAGTTGTGCTCCCAGCAGGCTCTTCCCAATCTGTTTTCGGAGGGAGTGTTGGTCCCTCCAATATCTTGGGCTGATGGGAACACTGTTTGGGAAAACCTGCCTTCTTCCTCCTCTGTGCATCACTACGGAAAAGTGAACTTCCAAGTGCTGGGGGTGGTGGAAATGGGAGATCAGCTGTTTCTGGGAAAGAGAGCACTGAATTAATTCAGGGGACAGAAACTCTGCTGTGGTGTCCCTGTCCCCCCTACAACCTGGGGTTAGATCAAGGCAAGGAGCCGTGAGCGGCTGCGAGGAGGAGGGTGCTGGCTGGGTGGATGGGTGTTTTGGAGAACGATGCAGGTGCTGGTGGGAAAACACTTATCTCCGCATCCTGGATCAGAGCAGTGGGATGTGCAAGGGCTGCCACCGTCACAGAGCGGTGGGAAGGGTCCCACCACACGCCACAAAGCCACACGTCCCCAGATCCATAGCGGGGATTCTGCCCAGAGGTGATGCTGGGGATGTGCAAACAGGAGCAGCTGCAGAGCCGCCCAAGGCAGGTCCTGCGGTTCAGTGCTGTGACAAAGAAAACACCAGTGTCACTGTTTCCACTGCCACCAGCTCCTGTTTGACCTTGGGCAGGTTGCGTTGGCTCTCTGGCCGCATCCTGGAAGGCTGTGTGCTGAGGTGGGTCCTGCCAGGATGTCTGCCTGTGGGAAACGTGCCTCCCCGCGCTCCACACGCCAGTGCTGCCGCCTGCTAATGCGTCGCTAAATACGGGCTGTTTGCTGGGCGCTGCGGTGGGAGGGGGCGGCTGCTTTGCCAGTGGCCTTAGCAAAATATTAGGGGTTTTTTTCCCCCCTTAGGTAGAGCTGTTCTCCCTGCCCGTGTCTCTTCGGCAGGCGTGTGCGTGCCGCCCCACGTTAACTGCCAGAACACAAAGCATTACCCGGGTTGTGAACTGAGGTTTGTGCTTTGGAACCTCACCTGCTGAGTGACACACATCCCCTGGTGGTTTTCTGTGCACCGGGGAGTGGATGTTGGCTCTGATGCAGGAAATCAAAACCTTGGGAGCTCCCTACTGAAACCGCGTCCTTTGCGAATCCCGCTGATGCTTGTGCTCCGTGGGTGCTCGTCTGGCTGCAGGAGCAAACACGGCTTCCCCACCAAGTCCTCCAACTCCATGGGCTTTAATAAATGTGTGGTGGGCATGTAAAACCCATGCAGTTTCTTTCTAAATGCGACCTCCTGAAGTTTTTGATTTACCTTCAAATGTCAGCCCTTTGGGGTGTGTTCTGGTCGGCCAGAAAAAAAAAAAAATCATCCTGGCAGCCTGTTGCTACCAAAATGTCACTTTTTTTTTTTAATAAATCCTAAAGTTGAGGTTATTGTTTATTCCCACAGCTCCAGGAGCTGAGGCTCTAAGAAGAGCTGCTCGTTTTCGACAACCTTCTGTTAGTCATGGGAACTGGCAGCTCTGAAATTAATATTTGCCGACCCTGCCCCTGCTCTCTCTTGGTAATGCAAAGAAAACTCTCACCTCCAGCCCGGCTTCCAAGGAAGTGATTGAGAACATGTGAATCCACAATGCCTGAACTGCGGGTGACCTCCGGGCAGTAAGTGGGTTAATCAAAGCTGGGCTCTTCCCCACACTTCAGCCGCTAAAGCTCCTGCATTTCCTCCTGATGGCTGATAAGGAGGGGTTGGATTTATGAAAGAGATGAAGATGTTTGGATAAGCTACAGTACCAAAGCAAGCCTGCCTGACAAGTCAGGGCCTGAAGGAAGCCCATGGAGTTTGGAGGGCTTTTGTTGTTTGGTTCTTTTTTTTTTTTCCCCTGGGATTGTATCCCTGGGGACCCAGCCGGAGATGCGGCTGCACTCTGCAGTTGCATGCTCGGGTATCCCGGCTGAAGGGATGTGCTCCGGGTTTGGTCCCTGGCTCTGCAGGGCACAGCTGGGTGCCTGGCACCTTGCAAAGCCCGGGTCCTGCCTCGCTGCCCCCCCCGGCAGGCTGTGTACAGTAAACGGCGTCTGTGGTCATCCCAGCAAAGCTGGTGTCGTGCTAAATGGCTGCTCCAGTAGCTGAGGTGCTGCTGTACTGGTGTGACAGGGACTTGTGCCGTGAGACCCAGGGGATTTCGAGGGGGCCACCAGCACAGAAATGTGTCCTGGCTCTTCCTCGCCCCCAGCTCGGGGAGGTGCAGGGTTTGAGACGTGCTTGGCCAGCGTGGTACTGTCCCGTTGGCTACCAGCAGCCTGCTGTGGGCAGCCCCCAGACAGAGAGCACTGGTGCATCTGTGACTTTATTTCCAAACCCTGGTCCCAAATCAAAGATGAGGATTCACATCACTGAGCACAGCGTTTGGTTAGTTCCCTGCTCTTTTGCTGTGCCAGAACGGGCAACACCTGTGTCTGAGGGATCGTTATCTCTGTGTATTTTTAGATGTGCCTTATCGATGCTGTAAGAAGATGAATCATGTTTGGGAGACGGAGCTGCTTCTCTTCTAAATGTGTTTTGGAAAACAGAGCTGAGCTCCAGGGGGAGTGGAGGGGGAGCAGCAGCAGGGACTGACCCATCCTGGGAACGTGGCATCCCTCTGTCCGCCCGCGGGGAGGACAGCCTGTCCCCACCCCGCTTCAGTGGCTCTTCGCTGGGACACAATGCCTTCTCACGGGGCTCTGAGCAGCCTGGTTCCTGCAGTGGGAAAGGAGCTGACAGCTCTAAGGCTTTCCCCAAACCTTCACCCTGTGGTTCCCCTCCCCAGCCTTAGAGCGGTGGCCGGTGCGATGGCAGACCCAGGAGAGGCTGGGGGGGGGGGGG
>NW_010129231.1:0-2829 GCF_000699245.1 Pterocles gutturalis | reverse complement strand
GGCAGTGCTGCGTGCCAGGGTGTGCTGAGCCCCTCCTGCAGCCTTGCCCGTGGTCACAAGTGCCTTGGTTGTCCTCCTGGAGCCACCTGAAGAGGAGTTTTCCACTTGGTGCAGAGCCATGGAGTGATGAAGCCACCAGCTGTGCTCTCCTGGGAGGACCTGGCTTTTTGCTGCTCTCCCTCCTCGAGAGCACTGCTGAAGCTGGAGACCTGGGATGCTGCTGCCTGGGACCCCAGCAAGGCTTTTTGCCTTTGGGATGCTTGCAGGTGGGGTGGGGAGGGTTAAACCTTTGGAGCTCTGGGCATGATTATTGCCCCCTTCTTTGATAGCCCCCCACCTCCGCAGGAACAGAAAGTAATTCGGGTTGATGTTTCCATTAAGAAAGTGCAGCAGTAAAGTGGTTGTTTGTGCTGAGAGGGGAATGCCCACAGGTAATTTATCTTGACATTTATAGAAAGCGTAAGGGTTTACTCATTCATAAAATGAAGGAACAGGGTGTTTTTCTGCATTGGCTGGGCTCTGGAGCTGCTCGAACATTATTGTAGCTGATTGTAATCGTTTCCGGACGTGCCCCAATATGCCTACGGGGGGTTGCATGGGAACAGTAACAACGTGGGACAGGAGAGCAAACCTGTTGGACAGGAACAGGCCCGACTGGAGCTAACAAATCCTCTTCCTCCCCGGGCTTTTCGGAATGGCAGGTGAGGGCGAGAGCCAAGGGGAGGACCTGCTGGCGGCTGGCACGGGGAGCTGGTGGGCAGTGGGCTCTCGGCTTGTTTTAACGGGAGGGAGTCCTTGTGCTGGGGCTCTCCATGCTCTCTAGCTCTCATGAACAGTGAGGAATGTTTTGTTTTCAGAACAAGGTGTTTTTTTTGAAAATTATTTTTGTTGCTCGTTGTTCAAGCACAGATAGAAAAAGCTGCTCTGTGCAGGATGGAGCAGGAGCGGAGCCTGGCTCCAGCCATGGAGCAGAGAGAGGGACTGGATGCATTTCGAGATTTCTTCCCATGCTGATGTTTGTTTGGGGAAGGTCTGTAGCTTCCCTTGAGCTGTGCAGGCAGCAGACCTGTGTGTGAGGCTGGATCGTGCAGCAGCAGCTGGGCTGGCTCTCTCCGTGCTTTGCAGAGGTGTGGGGTTTTATGTGCAAAGGCACCGGCTTGCAGAGCTTTCCTCTTCCCAACAGTGCATCCACAGGGCTCTCTTGGCAAACCTTATTTAGCAGGTCAGGAGATTGTGGAGGTGCTCTGGCCCATCTGTCTTTGCTGTTGAGATGTTCGTATCTCTTCTTGGCAGAGAACCAGGTATGTCAGCTTATCATAGAGTCCGTGGTGATATTCTGGCTTTTTATGGCTGACCTTGTGGCATGGGCTGCTGAACAGCCGTGGTGTTACCATCATGGATCCCCCTGTCATCCAACTTGCTAACAAGCTCCAGTCTCCCTCTTGCTAAATTAGCAATTGTGGCAAAACCATTCCTGACGGATCAGCAGGTGAGATGTGCAGGAGAAATCCTGTGGGTCTCACTTTGGGCAGCAAGAGCATTGGGGTTCCCAGGCTCCCGTCCTCAGGGGCTGGTGCTGGTCCTCAAGCAACCATCCCTAGGATATAAAGCATCAGGCTACAGCAGGGATGGCAAGATGTTCCCTGAAGAGACCTCCTGGTGGTTCTCAAGGCTACAGGATGTTAAATAAACCAGGGTGCAGTTACCATGAGTTCTGTCCCAGCAGCCTGGGAGAGCCCAGTGCAGCATTGCAAGTGAGATGCTGAGGGCTCAGCCACTTGGGGCTGTGGCTGCCTGGCTCCCAAAATTGTGTTCTTGGCTCTAAATGGGTTTTTCCCTCTCTGGTTGCTGCCAGCTTGGGACAGATGCTTAGTGCTGGGCATCTGGTGCTTATCGATCCATGGTATCCACCAGCCGGGAAATAGTAGAGCTTGGGAAAATGTGGTGACCTTTCCTTGGGCAGAAAGCTGAGGGAGCAGCTGTGTTTCAGCCCTGTGCTGCTGGCATCTCACAGCAGGGTGGACAAAAACTGATCACCCAAACCCCCTGCGAACCGGAGGAGAGCGGACTTGCCCATGCTTTGCTGGCCAGGCAGGGCTGCCCTGCCCAGGTGTTTATTAAACAGTGCGACTAATGAGGAGAAACCTGCCTGGAGTTGTCTTAAAGTGATAAAATTCCTGCGCTGCTCGAGTGCACCGATTAGTGCGGCTTTATGCGAGATGATGCTGGGTTTGGCTCTGGGTCTCTCCCTCCCCGCAGTGTGTCTTTCTGCCCATAAGCCCCACGTATCTTCATTGCCATCGGGATGCAGCACATCCCCTGGGGGAGGTGGCTCCAAGTGCCACCTTCCTGTCCCCCCAAGGTGGGTAAAGAGGCTGGGTGGCAGGAGTGGGGCTGGCTTGTCCCCCCTGCACCCGTCCTCTGCACCCGGCCGGGTTTTCCTCCCATCTCTTGGGAGTGGCCGAGACGCAGTTTTGGCAACAGGTCTCATGGGGAATGACATGCCGGAGTGTTTGAGCAGGTGAGCCTGAGCCAGCGTGGGCCGTGACTCAGAGGCACCCGGCGCAGCCGGCACCGTGCCAGGGCCACCCAGGGCTGGGGGGGGCATGGGGGGGTGTGTGTGCCCCCAGGCTGGGGGGATGCAGCAGGGTCCTGAGCCTGGTGCGCGGGGCAGTGCCTCTCCTTGCGGGGCTTTTTATAGGAGCTTGGGTTAATCTAAATCTTAATTGGATGAAGTGCTTCATCACTGGCTTCGGTTGAGGTGGGTGAGTCACTCGGTGAGTCACGCTGTTCCCATGCCAGGTGGGGGACCAGAGAGGGGACACTGTG
>NW_010129230.1:50892-59321 GCF_000699245.1 Pterocles gutturalis | reverse complement strand
CGAAGGCCTTGCTAAAGTCCACGTAGATGGCATCCACGGCCCTTCCCTCATCCACTAGACGGGTCACCTGGTCATAGAAGGAGATCAGGTTGGTCAAGCATGATCTTCCTTTCATGAACCCATGAACCCATGATATATATAATAGATACAAATGTGAAGGTTCTTTATAAAAAAACCTTTCAGGAAATTTTTTTCTGTCTTCTGCTATTATCATGAATACCCTAAAATATAGTCCATCTATAGTTATAGAAAGTCACAAACAGGCCTTTAAATGGAATGCTAATTTCCACAGGACAATGACATTTATAATTTAAGTATAAGCTTTTCACATGAGGCTTATTAGCTGTGTTTTAATCTGCATTAGTCTGGTTAAAATATCCAGTTGCCTTTTTTTTCCCCTGTGAGTCTACCAGCCTTTCCTTAGCCATTAGCAACAGTAATATTAATTAGCGACACCGCTCCCAGCACACAGTCATTTCAGGCTTAGCTGTGTAAGATTCATGTGTAATGAATCCAAATATAACTAGGAAGGCATGAAATAGAAAATATAATAATCACAGAGGAGTGGCAGCCTCTGTGTAATAGTCCACAATAAATCTTACATGTCCAGTTCCTGGACTGTTCCAAGTGTACCTGGTCCATAACTGTTTATGTAACAAAACATACATATATTAAATGGAAATTTTCAAAATACTCAGAGTCATCAGAAATATGATCTATCCTTTGCTCTGTCCCTTCCCTCTAACACCTTTAGTGACGGGAAGGATATTCAAATACCAAACCTAATTTTAGATCACTAGAAAGCAGGGCTCAGAATGGAAGTGTCCAAAAGTTACGATATTTTGATGGATACCCTCTTAAAAGAACAAAAACAAACAAAAAAAAACCCAAACAAAACAAAAAAAACAATGTGATGAGTAGCCTCATCACAGAATTCAAGAGCTGGCCAAACCCCAGGACTCAAACTGGTACTCATTTCTCCTGTCCCATAGTCCTACCACTCAGGGATGTCTGTGGTGGGGCCCTACAATGCAACATAAACAGTCATTTCCCATGTTTCTGTAAATAAGAATAATTCTCCAGCACTGATTATGTTCTGCCTTTAAAAATATTCCTTTAGATGTGACATTTTTTAGAAAATTTGAACTTCATGTAATCCTCTCTTTACTAGCCATCTCCTCACATAGAATTTCAGTAATTACCTCAGAGAAATCAACAGAAAAATCAGATTATGAGTTAAGAGTCTTCCCACAAGATTTTGCATTAATCTCTACATGTAGAACAGTGACTCCTTTGAAAGCAAAAGGGAACAACTCCACAGTTCATTCTACAAGTGTGTATGGGTTCAAATCTACCCACAGGAGCACTTTCTGTATCCCATTAAAATTAGAAAAATGGCTCAAGTTTGCATACAGAAAATGACCCTGCTGGATTTTGAAGTATACAATAGGGAAATAGAGCCAACAAGAATAGAAATGGCATTCTTTTAACAAGCTGACTATTTAAAATTAAGCCTCCTTAGGGAAAATAAGCAAGGCACTGCCAGACCTATGTTACTGAAATTTTACCAGGGTTTAATGCCATATGGGCCATTATTCTTAGGGGTTTTGTTTTGGATTTTTTTTTAATATTTAAGACAGCTCTCTCAAAGCTGGATAAAAGTTGTGAAAGAACCATTCTCAAAATCCAAACAACTAATCAAATTTAGCATTTTTGACTCCCTGATATTTATGAGTTTCCATCAATGCCTATAAACTCTTACATACTGCCATCTCTCACATACACTTTTCACATAATTCCTCTACTGATAAATGAGAAAGGGGATGTGAGGTCCCTGAGAAGGAACTGGGGAAATGGAGAAATGTGTGAGAACAAGATATTTCACTATTTGCCACATGATCATTTATTCTCTCTTTGAAGGTCTCATTCTTCCAAACAAGAAGCAAGGCCAATGTAAAATACAGATATGCAGTTCTACAACACATAAAATGAGCATCCTTCATAAAGTCCCTATTTATGAAATAGTTTTAGATTTGTCCAAAGCAATAAATATTTGCAGAAGTAGAGGTGGCTTTGCCTGAGAATTTGGGCATAAGTAATAATGAGTCCTAATTATGGTAAAATCTCAAATTGCTTCAAATACTGAGCAGGTGGCCACAGACATCACACAGTGACTCCCAGCTTGAAAATATTTAAGATGTTTTATAATCAAAATCCTCTTCAACTTTCTCCTCAGTTCCTTGTTGAAAGGCAAATTCTGTTAAAAGAATTATTTTAAGTTTTGGCACAAATAGCATATAAACAATAGCAGATTTTTTGCCAAATTGGAGACTTATGCAGATGCTGGATCGTGTTATCAGATGTGAACATTTGTTCTCTCCAGAAAGCTTAGGAAACAGTAAATGAATTACCTGAGAATAGATCCTCTTTATGCCAGTGGCAGCACAATAAATTAACATTTTTTTCCAATAATGCACACAAGTGTACACACACAAGCAAACATATAAACATGCAGAGTAAGAAGCAGCCTCTGCCTTGACAAGTCTGCTTCGTGTTGTTCCAACACAACAAAGTAGACTGACACCAAACTAAACAAACAGCACCAGACTGAAATAATTATCAGCAGAGAGGTCTGGCTGAGAAAAAGAGGACTGTCAAGCTTCCTGTGACTGTTGGCTTATGAAGTATCCAAGAGAACACTTCCTTCCATTGAAACATAATTTAGACAAACACAGAGTTTTCCTCCAGCCACAGTCTGAGCTGCTCTATGCATCGTTGAGGAAGGAGCCTTTGAGAACCAGCTGGTGTAGGCCAACATCTGAAATGTTAGCAAATACTAAAGGTGGTGGGCTCTCTCAGCACTGGGCAACCACAGGATGTTTACAATCTTCTCAGCTGTCACGACCCTAGATCTGTTCCTGAAGCAAGTGCGTGCACCAGTTACCAGAGCATCAAAGCACAAATATTATAGCTGGCCTATTTCTCATAAGCCAGAAAAAAATCTTTTTCAACAAAACAAAGTCTAAAAGTACTTTTTCTTCTAAGTCTGAACATACTTAATTGCTTCCTAAGGTTGAGACTCTGGTTTATGGCAAAGTTGACCATGCTGGCAAGCTGGGGTCAGTTTCACTACTCCTGTGTGCAACATAAAGATCAAAGTAATCCATAATCATTCACAACGGACCTTTTTTTTCCCCTTCTCAGAACTCTGAAGAAACTGATTAACTGAAAAATTACTGAAAACGTTATTTCCAGGATATCAGCTGAGAGGCTGGTGTCACTTGCCCAAACCAAACCACAGATTCTCTTCCATTTCATAGAGCAAATAGTAAATCACTGTAAGAATGTCAGGCAAGCTGTCTGTGCTGACCATTAACATAGGCTGTGTTAGAGTCTGAACAAAACAGATCAATGGAAAAACACAGAAAGCTACCTGTGCGATAGTAGCCATGGAACAGAGGTTACAAGTGAGGTAGGACAGAATTTAAGTTTATCCCGTGATTGTAGCATAGCTGGATACCAGGGCTGTCCCTGCATGCCACACTCAGTGCACTGAAGTCACTGACTCCCTGGGTGGAGGGGTACAGGAACTCCTCAGCTCATCCCTGCACAGACAAGGCACTCAGCTGGTTTGAGACGATGGACTGTGCTGAGATAGTGTGACAGACCCAGCCACGCACCACCTGCACAACAAAAGCATTTGACTAACTTGCAGGAGGTTTTCAGATGGGATTTCAGACAGCCGTGAAGATTCCCTCCAGGCAGCTCCTGCTGTGCCAAGGCAAATTTTGTATTTTAAACAACCTGGGTGCAGAACCTGGCCCTTCCAGGTGCGTCCTGCTGCAGAACTGACGCAGACAAGATGCATATAAATAGTCACCAGAAACTGTTCCTGCACAGGCAGAAACAGTTAGTTTTGAAGTTGGAGTTGGAGATAATTCAATTCTGTGACTCTGTGATAATCTCTAACGAAGGATGAGGCATGTGCTGAACTGGTCATGCAGCACCACAGTCCACCTGGGTTGTAAGAACTGAGCAGAATAACACTTTGGGTAGTCTAATCTGTGACTCTCACAATAGAGACTCTGATTGCCACCCAGACAGCAATGACCATCCTGTTCAAGAGATTTGATTTCCCATGCACGTATTATTTTATGCCAAGAATCCAATAAATTACGGTTTTTCACAAACACTCTGCCCATGGTGTCCGTGCAACACTAGTTTTGGTGTAACCTAGACAAGATGCAGTAGATGAAAACATTCCCAAAGAGACAAATGGGATAGTGGAACAGAAATTGGCTGAAGCAGGATAGGGATCAGAGCGGGCAGAAATCCTACTTCTGACAAATAACAAAACAAGTGCTGACACAAATACAGAAATACAAAAGTATCAGATCTTTCATGTTTTTTTCACTCACTTTATTTGTTCATAGCACATTTGGATCCATTATGAGAGAAATTTATCCTTTTGAAGATGACACTTAAAGGTCTTGGACAAACCTTAAGCCTTGAGAAAGACTTCTCCCCACAATCAAGATATTTAGACTGTTGCCATCTACCAGTCGCTCTTGGACACTAGTGGCTGGAATTTTTTCTTTCTATTCTTTTGCTTTTCCTCCCCAAACCTCTGTAGGAACTCAGTTACAATAGAAGCTTTAATTTTTCTTTAACAAGATCATTGCTAAATATATTTTGTGTTACAAATTAACTTCAGTGAAAACAAGGCATGTAATTCATTAAGGCCTCTTTTGGGAGATGGAGAAAATAACTGACTGATACGGTCTGTTCTTGAGAATGTTGCAAAAAGCACCAGGGTAAGGATCAGCAATTCCTGCTCTTCCAGCTTTACATTATTCTCCACCATTTTTGGTGGACAATGTCTTTCTTGTCTTAACTACCAATCAATAAAGGCTTTTGTGCTTTATGCAAGGGATCCAACTCCTGATCTCCTCATCTACATGATTTCATAGATGAGCTTTCAAACCCTGGGGGAATCCTGTGACTTTGTCCTATGGTAAGGGATAAAATCCTCACCAATATTTTTCTAACTTGGCTAGGAATTGATAACTATGTTGTACACAGATTAGCTGCAGATGCTAATCTGCAAATAAAGACATTTCTTCCAATTTTCAGATCAGTGAGTGGTTTCTGGACCATGGAAACAAGCTCACACTAGCATTACAAATGTTTGTCTGTTTGCCCATCTAAAACCTTTGCCTATCTAAGCATGAGTGTATGGAGGCTCCTCAAACAGTAAAGCTGTGATAAGATTTTGTTGAAATAAGTTTCATCGCCCTTTTAGCTGCTTTGAAATATTCAGGTTTAATTGTTCTTAAATCCTAAAGAGATTTCCCTTCCACATAGAGAAGATGCAGAACTTCTGGCACTCTTTACTACCTTTTCTTCTGTTCTCACATATCAATGTAACCAGTATAAACATAAATGATTTCATGTGATAAATAATTCTTTGCCCAATTGAGAGAACTGGTATTTTCTAACATAATGAAAACTTGTCTGATTATATTAGGACACAAACAAAATGGGAACCAAGGGGGTTTTGCTGCAAATCTTTCATACCTGCATCTAAATATATAGTATGTGCACATATGTATATACAGACACAAAATCAATTTATACACTTTTTAAACATAGGTAACATACTTGTTAATCCCTAATTGTAAATTATCTTCTCAGGGACTAAACAGATTTACACACTACTATTTATATGCTTTGAAGTCTCATCCCAGGCCAAAAGGAAAGTTATTGTAAGAAACTGATCTACTTTAAGAAGCATGTACAATTTAACATGATTGTATCACTGGATTTTATTATGAAGTAAGCTGTTCTAAAGAGAACATACTAACAGGCACTGTAATATTCAATGGGAATAAAACAAATCTTTCATCAAAGCAGCCTTAGAAGGCCAGTTTATTCAGCCTACAGCAGTGCTGTACTATCATAGCAGCCAGAAGAAAGCAGGCAAGGAAGTCCTGACAAAGACTTGAGAAAGAACAAGCCAATTTTGATAAAATTAGGATAGAGAAAGAGCACATTTATATTCTTTAAAGAGCTAGAAGTTTGCGATACCATAGAGCAATACAAAATTTTACAGTATCATCCATCTGTTGCAGGAGCCTGTGATATCATAGCTATCAAAAGTTTCAGGTCATACTTTCAATATACAGTTACTTTCCTTCTGAGTTATTATTGACAAGAGCAATTGTTGAATCTAGGTGTAGAAAATGTAATTTGGACTCTGTAGCATTTTATCAGAGTGGGGACTTGTTTCATAGTTCTGCCAGGAAGACAGAAAAATAAAAGAAAAGTTTTCTGGTACCACTCACAGGCACACACACAGGCCATACTATCACTTCCACACAATTTTAGTGCAGTGGCTGGACTGTAATAGCTTTTGGACACCTGTACGTTGTAGTGCAAGATGTAGTACATTATTGTTTGTGACACCCTCAAGCACCAATTTACTAAGCTACAGATTGCTCTGAGCCCAATAAATCTTTACAAACCCATCTAGAGTAGCTGAAGAACACTTTCCTCCCCGCCCCCTTTCACCCTCCTTTTGCTAAAGCTGGATTTTTTTGGTGCAACCATTCTCCTCCAGATTCTGTCAGCCTGGGCTATTGCATTTTTCTGTTGTGCAATGATGGAGAAAGGCCTATAAAGCTGTTCCAGTTCTGTAGCACAACAATTCACATTGAGAAGAGTCACTTATTTATGTAATTAAAAGGAAGAAAGAGAAAATGGTTATCTCATAATCAGGTATATTATCACTATCTTATTTTAAATGCTGTGAAAGCTGTAAAATAAAGCCAGTTCCTAGGGAGAGTGGGCTTTTATTCTCACTTCCTCAGCTTCTTCATGCAAAAGACTACTGCAAGCAGCTGGAGCTCCACCTATCTCTAAGTTGGAGCTACATGCACTCCACGGTGTATTATCTTTAAAGTCAGGTAAGATGGAGAGGGATGTTCTGGCTCACCCATGCAAGCAGGCTATTTTTTAGAGCTAGCAACAGTTTTCTGCTGTCGATATGCACAGTGCTATACTAACCAAAGCTACCAGTCCTGAGTTTAGGTGGTGGGACAGGAAGAGAAAATGAACAAAATACCTCCATTGCAATGAGAGTCTCTGTGTTTCCTAATCACTTTGAGCAATTACATTTGTGCATTTTTTTGACTCATAGGTGCAGAAACTGTACCATTCCCTCCTCTGCCTCACTGTGTATGTTTGAATATTTTTATGCTGCTTTCACAGAAGCTATTGACAACATGCTGACAGTGGGGAATACACAACACCTCACACAGACACTCTGGGAGCACATGTACAAGAACACATTTTCCACGTCGCTCTCAGTGAATTTACAGCCCAATGTACTGAGAACAAACAGCAATTTGCCACTCAGCACCAGAGACCTCAAGATCCATCCTTCAGAAAAATGCCTTAAAAGCAGATAACTTCTATAATTTCAGGTTCTGCTTCAAGCAGGCAAATTATGAGAACAAGCTGGCAATAGCCGTGCAGACAGAAAGAATCAGCTAAACTACAGAAACCCTCTGGAGGCACAGGTGCTAGTTTGTCTCATTTACAAGGCTGGGGAAGAAGGCAAGAGGATGGGAGTCTTTTGGGTTTGGTTGTTGGGGTTGTTTTCAGTTTGTTCAGGTAAGTATTTCTTTCAGGACTGAGTTGAATATCAGTGGAATGAAAAAATGTAATAGAAAAACAAAACAAAACACTAAACCCCAAACTGAAAGCAGATTCAGTTGTCCAGGAAAGCAAAACCTGTCTGTGAATGCCAGAAAGCTGAAAGTCGGATTGGTGGCACTAACAAAAGAATAGCTACTATTCAAACTCATGAATCCCAGTCTTGCTTTATTCAACTATTTCCAGCTCTAATCTCCCAAAATCAACATATCTCACCTGCTAAAATTAACCTTTGTCCTTTTTATGTGTACATTAGTCATGTTCACACAAATTAGTCAGCTGCAAATAGCCTGCAGATACTTCTAGCTGCATAGCGAGACTTGGTTTCTCCTTAGATGACAGAAAAATGTCAGGTCCAAAAAGCTAAATTTTAAAGGTGAGTTTAAGAGATCACGTATATTGAGGTAGGAAGCATTGATGTTGATTTCTTCTTGTCACTATGTGGTTGAGTTCCACCCAAATGTGAACAGACAGTTCCAAGCCAAACTTGGAAACTTCAGGGAAACTTCTTCCGAAGTTCAGTGTTGAAGCATTGGTAGACACTAGTTCAGGCTCCTGAATTATTTACAATAAGCAATCTGCCCACACAGCCCGAGGAGGGATAGATATACAGTGATAGGCAGAGAAATATTTCTTATTTCTGCATTTCAAAGAGGGGCAAAATGATAAAAATGTCGTGACCTCCTCCTTTGCATTTGATTATGTTCTTTCAT
>NW_010129230.1:30168-50849 GCF_000699245.1 Pterocles gutturalis | reverse complement strand
CCAACACCACCTAACTCACTAAACCATGTCCCTAAGCACCACATCTAGACGTTTCTTGAACACCTCCAGGGATGGTGCCTCCCCCACTTCCCTGGCCAGCCTGTTCCAATGCCTGATCACTCTTTCAGTGAAGAAATTTTTCCTAATATCCAGCCTAAACCTTCTCTGGTGCAACTTGAGGCCGTTTCCTCTTGTCCAATCACTTGTTACTTTAGAGAAGAGGCCAGCACCCACCTCACTACACCCTCCTTTTAGGTAGTTGTAGAGAGTGATAAGGTCTCCTCTCAGCCTCCTCTTCTCCAGACTAAACAACCCCAGCTCCCTCAGCCGCTCCTCATAAGACCTCTGCTCCAGACCCTTCACCAGCTTCATTGCCCTTCTCTGGACCTGCTCCAGCACCTCAATGTCCTTCTTGTGGTGAGGGGCCCAAAACTGAACACAGGATTCAAGGTGCAGCCTCAGCAGTGTCGAGTACAGGGGCACAATCACTTCCCTAGTCCTGCTAGCCACACTGTTGCTGATGCAGGCCAGGATGCCGTTGGCCTTCTTGGCCGCAATAAGACAGCAAAATTAAAATAAAACATTAAAAGCCTTAAGAGACCTGGAAAAACCAAGAATGTTTATCTGAAGTGCAATGGAAGCCTAAAATCTCCATAAATATTTCCAGGAAAAGATGCTTCTGAATGCACAAGAGTCCCGTGTTAAAGGCTTAGAGAATTTTGGAGCCCAAATTGGGGATGTTTTAATCAACTTTTAAAGGATAAGTAATGCCAGGGAATAGGGAATCCTAACTGTTGTTTAAGACAGACACCTAAAATCACCTTAATCTGGGAGCTGGCTGGAGTTCAGGCAGCATGAAACTGCCTTTAAGTACCCTTTAAGATCAAGCATAAGACATCAGTCTCTTGGTCAACACAGTCAAGTGATTTTGCAATATGTAGAGGAAAAGTCAGTTGCCAACATTGTCAAACAGCAGTTGTTAGGAGAGGGTGGTGTCTCATCTGCCTTGTTTTACAAGCACAAAAGAAAAAGAAGAAAGGAAAGAAAAGTCAGTTATGAAATTACAAAGACTATTTTTTAAAAAGAGGGAGACATCAATGTCTTTTTCTTTTCTTTTTTTTTTTTTTCTGCTATGATTTTCCAACTCTTTCACATTGCTGAACTCAGGTATCAATTTGTAACTCAAGCCCTGTGGGCTGAGTGATGGGTGCTCTGAACCCCTTCAGTCCAGGGCCAGCAGCAGATCTCTGTTTAGTCTGTTCAAATTGATTTTTTTGAACACAAAAGCAGACTAAGGAAGGAAGTCACATCTAAGCAGAATGTACTGGGGGGAAAAAAAATGAATTCCTATCATGTATAAAATTCTGACATTTCAGTGTTTGTTTTTGCCCCAGATCTGAAAGCAAAAACTTAAATTTAGGATTTGTGAGAGATGCAAATTCCTTATGTCCCCTCGAAGATTCATTTCAAAAAAGAATCAGAGCATTTTCTTTCAAAACTGTCAGAACATTCTGAAGTGATATATATGTATGGTTAGAGTTTATGATATAAAAGAGAAAAATAAAAGAGATTTAAACATTATCAAAACAAAATACTTGAAGGCTTTTTCAGTGAAAATTGTTAAAATGAAAAATTTTCATATTTCAAATAAACTGCTTCTTCGGATAAAAACTTTTTCCATTGCACAAATTTTTGTCTAGTTCTACCTACAAGTCAGTGGGGGAGATCTGCTTTCTGCAGTTAACCAAATCTGCAATTAGGCCAAGGTGAATTATCACTCTTTGGGCAGCCTTGGGTTTGTAATACCGTCTGTGTGTACAGCACTTCTTACTTGTTTTGGAGATCTCAAAACATTTTGCACAGGTGATAGGAGCACATTGCACCTGTACCAACATGAAGTTTTTTTCCCTCTGTTCCACAGCTCGAGCCTCCATCCCCACCCAGCTGCACAGAACACATGATGGTTCACATCCAGGCTTCTCTCCAGAGTCCGTTGAAGTTCCCTTGTCAGGAAATCCAGCCTACTGCGTGCTGTGGTTTTGCCCATCCATACAGGATAGACATAACCCTGGTGATCTTGTCTGCAATTTGAACCAAGCTGGGTCAGAGAGGAGCTACCCAGGTGGCAAAACTGGGTAGAGGCAGTTCGCCAGCCTACTTCCCGCTTACACATGCATCCTATCTGTTTCTTACACACGGCTGTGCCAGAGCTACCCTTTTACAGAACCTCTGCACTAATTTGAATGACAAAAGGAATGAAGAATAGTGAAAACATTGTGTTTTATAAATCTTGAGGGTTGGATAGGAGAGAATTCAAAAGGTCTCCTGTCACCTTTGAGATTTTCTGTGTCTGCCTGCCCAGGAGGTGAGGCCCACAGGGTGACACTGAAACATTTCTGAAGAAATCTTCCTGCGTTCTGTTCCTTCCTGTGGGGAAGGTTAGAAAGGAAAGGAAGCAAGGAGCTATTTTTCCTACCCTTTTCTCAGAAAATAAGGTTTTTCCTTGACGGCACTGTGGACTCTTTTTTTCCTCTCACAGTTTAATAATTACTCTTTAATAAGCTTTTGACACTAAAATAACATTCAAGATCATTACTCTCTCCTGCTCCTGTCTAGAGCTGAAAGCCCTCATCACAAGGATGCACTAATTGTGGTGACAAGTGGAAGTCATTCTACCGCTGTGGGATGACATCTTATATATTCCTTAAAATATGTTAATTACAGTTTAATATCTGTCCCAACAAACATGCTTCTGATTCTCCCCATATCCATCGGCTTAGACCAGGCAAAAAAAATCCCTGCCTTTGCCTTCTGAGATCTGTAGCATAAGATTTTGTGCAGTATCTCCTTATGAGATCATCAGATTTCATCAAGATACTAGTCTACTGAATTGACATCAAACCAGACCGCCAGACCACATTTCATGGCAGGCATATATTAGAGCAATATACAATATTGGAGTGATATTAGGGAGGTACAGAAGAGACTTTCACTGTTGGAAATAAGTATTCCTTTCTTAGGTAGACCACAGCAGCCATAGGAAAAATGCAGATTGCTCTTGCACTAGAAAATTTCATCATGACTAGTCTAAACTTAATCACAAAAACAAAACCAATCACTTCCATCTTTTCTAAACCACTTCCAGTGTCTAATGGGAAATTCATTGCAATTGAAGGTGTTTGGACCTGCTGCAATCCAGGATGCTTATCTAGCACAAAATCCTTGCCAATCTCACCCGCCAAGCTTTTGTCAAGTCTATTGTAGATGCGGTGTTTCCTCTGCTCTGTGGCCATAACACTGAGTGTGCCAGCTACTTCTACACAGTCAGCTGAATCCTCATCTGGGCAGAAATCTTGGCTCTGCTGAAGCTGATGGCACCAACTCTGAGGATTTTGGTCCAGTCAGTGTTCCACCCCAGGATCCTGTCACTCCCATTACAGCCTGCCACCTTCTTTGTCGTAGCAAACTGCTATGTGATTGCCTAGCTGGGCTTTATATTGTCACTCACCAAGAAGCTATATTCTATGCCAGTTGTTAGGTTTTGATATCTTGCACCAAAAATAATAGCAATTTCTGTATGGATTAATTGATGATAAACAATCTTCAGTCAGTGTATTTAATTGTCTGGAGGCTGCAAACCAATCGGTCTCACAAAAAGCTGCTTGAAACCACATCAGTCTGAAAAGATCTTTTCCTTTAAATTACAGTGGTGCTCAGTCTTTCACAGATATTGTAGCTCAAGTGAATTACTGGAAAGAATGGATACCGAGAACAAAAGAAAAATGATTGTCGAGAATAGAGGCTGATAGGATTGAAATAAGAACCTTCCAGTGGGGAGGCCTGAGCATAACTGCATGTCTTTGCATATTTCCCCAAGGAAAGAGGTAACAAATGGTTTTGGCAGGAGGGAGACTTTTTAAGGCAGCAAAATAAAAGGGTCATGTATCAAACCAAATTGTGTTGGCTTTGAGATGTATTAAATCTTTACATGATCTTGTTTTTCTTTGCAAAGCTTTTTTCTCTCGAAAGAAGCTGAAGATTCGACACTTGAGTTTCTTTGATAATAATTATACACTGCATATTTCTGCATTTCTGCCTATACACATTGTATATAACATCCCCACAAAAAAGCAAACTTCAATTTAAGGAAACATTAAGGTTGCAAAGACTGTAAAATCAAGCAAAATTGTGAGATGCCAAAATTCTGATTGTACTACCTTAACTGAATCTCCCCCAAATAAAGCACAGGAAATGGCTTTTAATCGCCTGTTCCCACATACCCACAATCCTGTAGCTTCTTTGTTTCATACAGTGAACAAAATGTTTTCCATCAATGGGTAGCATTTTAGCATCTGGCTAAAATAACACAGAACAGGAATTACTTTGCAGAGGCATCTAGCATCAGGCCCACTGTGGGAGTCAAACAAACTGATTTAAAAATGCAAAATTCAAAAGAGGAGACAAAAAGAATAACCACACTGAGAATGCAGGAAAGAAATTAAGTGAAACCATGAAAGAGTAGAGAAAAAGGACAGAAAGGGGAGGAAACAAAGCCTGTGGTAGGATGTTTTTCAGAGAGAACTACTTTTTCACTTGTAGGAATTGAGTGGGATTCAAAAAAGCTGAAAAATAGTCAAGTGCTTAAGGACTGGAAAGAATCCTGAAATTGGCAAAAAAAGAAATAGAGTCTCTCAAAAAATCTTTTTTTCACATCTGCAATTGTCACTTGCCCTTGTTTTGTCGAAGTAACATCAGTTGGCTACGCAGTATAAATCTTGAAGCATTTCCCTCATGCTTACAGTCTCCAGTTTAGACAAACAACCTAGCAATCATGGCAGCTTCCTCTCTTCCCCCTTTTAAAATCTGCTGACAGTGTATATTAAGGCAGCAACTTTTCACTGCTCTTAAATAAATCTGTGACACTTTCTCATTTGTTGTTTAAACACCAGTATCCTACAGTCATACAGAGAAATGTAAATCTCCTCTTGCCAGCTCATTTAAGAAAGGCTCTGGAAGGGGAAAAAAAATAATGCTTCACAAAAAGTAATATTCCAGAAGGATTCCAAACAGAAGGGAAAAAACCCAGAGCAAAACAAAACAAAACTACAAACAATTTTGTATCCTGAGGCCCATTTTTTCTGGAACACATATAATGATTTTTTTGCACCTCACAACAGATGATTCAGGACCCCTATATTCCAGTCTTATTTAAATAAAGGAACAAGACACCCAGTCCCAGTAACAGTCTGAAATGTCACCCAGGCCTTGATACGGGTGAGCAGTGTAGTCTGTTTCACACATTTAAAGCATTTTCTTCAACCAGACTTCATTATTCTCAATGAATATAAGACTCCGACAGTCAGTGATAGGAAAACCACAGGGAATAAAACACTTTTAGATGTGTACAGAGCAACTGTGTCTAATATCCTCATCAGACTCACAATGGAAGAGAACAGCTACCATATGGACAAATAAGGACCAATCTTCAACTCACCCTCTGTTCACTGGAAAATAATTTGCAGTAGGAAAGGCCCCCTCAGGATATCAGAAGGCTAAGCTGGCACTGTGTACATTCGTCCAGTTCAGCCATGCACAAAGGAATTATTCTGACAACTGGCATGTCAAGCCCAGCATAACAAAACAATTAAGCTCTACAATTGGGATCTCTCTCTGCAATGAGCAATAGCTGCAATACTGCTGCCGGCTCAGCTGCAAGCCTTCGGCCCCTCCAGCTCACTGCCTCCTGCTTCCCTTTTTCACACACTTCCAGAAAATGTTCCCATCCTCTCAGCCCCCTCTGGGGCACAGCAGTCTCTTCATGGGAAGCTCTTTCCAGGACTTTCCAGAAGATTGGAATGGTTTACATTCTTGTGCAAGATGTTCTGGGGAACACAGATTAGTAGTGTTGGGCCATTATGCAAGTAAAGGCGTATGAAGATAAACTGGGGACAGTGCCTATGCAGAAGGAGGAGCTGAGTTAGCTGCTTGATATTGTTTTCTGTCTTCCCTTGAAAGAAAACAGAGAGCACAAGGCAAAATTTTTCATTTTAAACAAAGTGATTTGAATATGACATTCCTGACCAAGCTCTTTCATTACTGGTTATTTCCCTAACTGAGGATGATCTGAGTTGAAATATCTCCTCTAGCCAAGGGAAAAAAAAAATCTCTTAAAACCTAGGTAAATGTTTTCATTCTGTAGTGAGGCACTTGCACTCCTTCCCCTGGATGGTGCTTCATCTTACACAGAATAATTACCATGCCTTGCATAAGCAACAGAAAGAGTCCTAGTTGTTAGTCCACTCACCCAGGAAGGAGATTAGTTATACTAATATTCTCAAGAGATATAGTACTTAATATTATAATTTTTAAAAGACAGAGAGAAAATCATTGCTAAGTCCACCATATCAATTAATCTAAACACAGGATTATCCCATGATATTCGGCCACCAAGTGATGGAGAAAGAACACCTTTCAAGGGGATCCCTTAAAGATATTTCTCAGCCCTCTTTTATTTAGCTATGCCTCAGTTCCACAGCACAGCATGGCTCATGCCACATACTAATTTAACTTCTATTTTATTCAGGGAGCAAGTATTATGATTTTTGAATCATTTTTGTACAGCTTGGATGAATGTACTCAATAAATACCATTCAACCCTTAAATAGATATGCAACATCCTTCTACGATTTCTGCAAAATAAACTAGAATACATTTATCTGGATATAGCCCATTCATTATCCACTGCTAACAGCCTTCCCCCTCCCAACCTCCAGCTTCAAAGGACGGATGCAGTAATCCTGTTTCTCTCCACATCTTAATTTCCCACTCATCCAGGATCTCTCTTTACACTAACTGTTGTGCCAGTTCGTACATATAGATATGATGACAGAAACACCCAGGCTTTTCAAACCATATCAGCACCTGCTCTTCAGGCCTTCAGACATGCACTCACTGAGCAGTCTCCAAACACCCAGATAGCTCCCTTTCTCTCCAAAAATCCAACAGAAAGCCCTAGAAGCCACAGAAATGAATTAACGTCCCAGAACAGCAAATGAAATCACAGGTCCATTAACATCGGTAACAGGTAGAGGCATCAGTGATTGTAACAGCACAAGTAGCAAGTACCTATGGCCCAAGGCCAAACTGATGCTGCTACCCATGCTACATTATTAATAATATCTGTAATTAATTGCTCTTGAAAAAAAAGGTATTAAGGGTCTTGACATTTGGGTGGGAAGACAACATCATCTAGCAGTACACAAATTTGTCGTATAATGATGATCTGGGATTGCTGATGGTGTTTTGTCAGGATAAGAGAAAACTGTCCAGATAGCCCGGAATCCGACAGGTCACGGTGACCCTAGCTATTTTGTTAATATGGGAACAGTACTTCAGAATTCTATCAATACAGTAAGATACCCCAATTATAGTGTGAGAGTATATACATGTATGCATGCATGTGTATAAATATATACATATATAGAGAGAGAGTATTTTTTTTTTTTTAATTTAGGAGATGAAACTAGAAACAGTAACAAGGATTAAGTAGGATTAAGCAGGCCTGACTCAATGTCAGCCTAATCTGACAGTGAGCAGTGTAGGCACAGGTCTGGAGGAAGAGACAGTTCCAGTGCCCGTGGCAGCCGTGGGAATGCAGCCCTGTAACACCACGTTGCATTTGGCTATGTGTGCTGGCAACACGGCCGCTGCCAGACCACCCTATGGCACAGCTCCCTCCAGATCAAACCCATTTTCAGGGGAAATACCCTCTAGGCTGATAAAGTCTGCAGCACAATGTGGTAACCTGAGTAGCTTTACAATATGTGGAAATCCTAAACCATCAGTAGCTCCTGTGCGTTCTCTTGTGACTCTGCACAGTATCCTTCATCTCATACAGCACTGCAGCAAGTACAGATGTGACAACCATGTCTGATGTACTACCAGCCTCAAGCTGACATAGCGAGTGGAAGCAGCAAGATAAAGACATTTTTTCCATGCTGATGGCAGCACATTGCAGGTCCTTTTCTGTTGGTATTCTGATACCACAGGAAATTATAATGCTGTTCTTCCCCTTCTGACAATCTGTTCATCATTTTCCCACAAACTGGGCAAGTGTCATGCCTAGATGTGTCCTAGGAAATGTTCTCTGGGCTAAGAATGCATAGGAAAATGTAGAACAACGTGCCCATATTCAAAACCTTGTTCAAGGTTATTTCAGAAGCCAGGGCTGAGCTCTGACTTGGCCATGGTACTGGTGCTGAATATACTCTGATCATCTTCTTCCTATCATATAAAAGATTAGTGCCATTTAGTTCTTGCATGTGTCCTGAGACTAAAAACAAGAGTGACAAATTAAGCCCCAATGCCAGTAGATATAACTCCATTTGTGCCAGTGAAATTTTAGTCACTTCCCCTACAGCTATGCTTGATACAATGAAGCTGTGGGAGCTATGGGAGTTGACTGCAAAACATCATTTTACTCAGATAATACTTTTTTGTGAAAGTCTGAGAATAACTATTGTCAGGCTGGCAGAGGCACAAAAGAGATTTCAGGTTTTTGGTTATTTACATAATGTTAGAACACTGAATTTGTCTAGAATCATGAGAAGTTTTATAATCCATATCAGTTTATGTTGAAAAAAAATCTTTAAATACTGCAGTTGGGAATATTTCTATGACCTAACTCCATCATGTAGTTCTTAGCTGTATGCTTGTGCTGGACTCCATTCGATCCTATTAAATGGGTCTTATTGCAGTAACTATTTGTTTAACAACTACAATTAATGTGATGAAGCAGCTGATTTTTCATTACTTTCCTTATCTATGTACCAGTCAAGGAATTTGCTTAGGGAAAAAAAAAAATTAAAAAAAAAAGAAAAAAAAAGGAAAAACCCTACCACACACACACAAAAGGGTTGTAGAGTTTATCTGAAAGAGAAGGAAGCCCTGGTGAACCAATTTAATACTTCTGGTTTATCTTCTCATCCTGGTAGGCCGTGGAAGATGTTACACTATCATCGCACTTTGACTAAGCAGAGTGCATGAGAGCATGCACTGGCCAGAGGAGGGATAATCCTTTTGCATGGATATGGTTAATGTGTAAGCTAATTGTGATACATGAGTCAGCAACAATGTTAATTGTCCTTTTGGAATTTGATTTGAAAGCCTGCTTCTTACTGACAACAAACAAGATCAGCAAAGCTATAGAATAAAATTTTTCCCCAACCCCCTGGCACTTTGATTGCAATCTTCATTTGACACCTGTCCAAAATAATGTTTTGATTTACATTGCTATACTTGGGCTAGCAAATACTTTTTCTGACACACAAACAAATGGAGATATTAACAATTTTTCATCAGCAACAGGATGCTTACAAACTTTCAGTGCAATTGTTCTTTCACTCACACTCATTGAACTTATTTTACACAGACACAAGAAGCACCTCTTCTGCCAAAAGGAAATACTGATTTAAGAAATTGTTCTCTTGCTACTCCGGTGCTTACTTTGTCTTTTTCTGAAGTATAGTTCTTGTTTCACTTTTTATTATCATCTGGGAAAAATAATCTACCTAATTTCTTACCATTGCAGGGACAAACAGTACAAGTGACATATTTGCTTTCCTCTGTTTTCTTCCTGGGGTTTATTATGGTTTTAGCTTTTGGTCTCCTATATCATATGAAAAATAGTTACTGAGTAGTTTGTGGCCTGTGTGAATGGTGGAAAGTGCAACAGCTGTTCTGCCTATCTTTGTCAATGCAGTTTCTACTATATATTGTCTGTAATAACAGGAAAATTGATTTAATAACCCATCTGTCTAGCTGATCTTTTCTGGTACTGTGCACCCATGATGTAAAAACCAAAGGCTTGCTATATAAATTAAGAGTACACAATTTAACAAGAATTTGTACTCCAAACCAAGAAAGAAACAAAAAAACTCATAGAGAAAAGCTCCAGAAAAATCCAGAAGAAAATCTGCTTGAGAGGGAACACATGTTGAACACAGCATAGATATTAATTGGATATATGGCTCCTAGCTCAGAGCTGACTTATGCCAGACAGCTGACAGCACAGTATAATATAACAGAGACAAAGAAGATCAAATATACATACTAAAACAAAATCTTTTGTCTTCTTTGGCTTGGAAAATAAAATCTGAGTGAAAATAATCGTGCCTTGTAAATGTACTTTTTGAGATAATACTAGAAGGGCATAAGATACATCTAAAATAAAAGACAAGGCTAGCACAAGAATAAATGACCAGTAAATAGGTGTTTTCTGACCATTAGACCAGTTAGATTTCAAAATAATAACACAGTGAAGACAAATACATAAACTAATTTTAAGATAGATCCAATCAGTCTATGTAAGATATTACATTAACTTCTTGTCTCTAATAGCAAGAAACAAGACTTGACGAATGCTGCAGTTTCCTTCCTATCCTGGGTCCTGTTCACTTCATCAAGCCTTCATATTTCAGTTGAGTATTATTTTCACAACTGTTCTGAGTCAGCCTTCCTGAAAATATTGATTTATCCAGTCATTAGAAGGAAAAGACTTGAAATGACTGCTAACCTGTGATTTACCCCTAGAATGAAAGACTTCAGATCCTGCTGGGGAACTCCTTGATCTCAAGATTCTCTCTTTTGAATGCATCACTTTCCTTTCATCCCTTTTCATCTTTCCATCTTAAACAACACTTTATTCATCCATATTTCAAAACCATCCTCACTCATTCTCTCTGCTGCACTAACAAGATAATAACTCCTAATTTTTAAGTTGCCAACATAGCATATGCAGTACTTGCTTTTCAACAAAAAAATTACAAATTAGAGTGTAGGGATGATTAAAACATGAACAGAATGCAGTGCATCTGTCAGAGCATCCTCTCTTAGAGGTAACAACCTGTCTAACATCTCTTTAAGGAATGTAGCTAGTTTCCAGAGGTCTAAAGTCAAATACATTGCCTCAGAATGTAGCTTTAGACCAAACCACAGAGCTCTCTACTTGGCAATTTAAATGACTGACCATTCAGTTCATGAGCATTCTCAGCAATAAAATTCAGCCTGAACTTAATAATAGCACATTTTATGTGACAACGATGACAATTACAATCTACGGTTACTGCAGTCGCCCTTTGGTCTAGGGAAAGATGACAGTATTAATTACACACATTTGCCATTTGTCAGACTTAACTTGGCAGGCGATTGAGCTCTGAACCATCTTCAGCTTCACTTCTACATTTTCCATTTTCTATTCCACTGGAACTAAGATAATTAGAACAGAGAAAAATGAGAGGTTTCTTTTTCCTGACTTGTTTAAAGATGTACCAAATCTTTACCACATGTTAGTGGCATATTCGGTAACACCACAGTCACATTAAGGCTGTGCCAATCCAGTTAAGAATCTGTCAGCATTTACATCATAGAAACTATATTGCAGAGGTACTGCATATCTCACTCGTTTTAATTTGCATTGGATGAAACGTAGCATGAAAAGTCTCTCAGCCCATATGTAACTTTTACATAATTCTAACATTTCTTACTCTTTCTGTCTGGAATTCTATTTTCCATGCTTGTTGACATTTCTGGCCTTCTGGGGGAATTAAAATATATTGACTTTCTTTAAAATTGTAAAAAGCATTTATCTAAATTCTTTGTCAACTGAAAATAAAATCATTGATTCTAATTAGGAAAATATCTCTGTTAGGAGAACAGATAAGAATTTGTTTGTTCTGTACTTAAGAATGCAGTTCCGTGTAAGGATTCAAGGTCAAATTCTAAAGTAAAGATGAATTTAAGTATAAGCATTAACATTTTCTTGAGATGGTATATCCATTTAAACAATCCTTCCAAACAATCAGTTTCCCCAGTACTTACATTTATCTACCTGTGGGGGGAAAAAAACAAACCAAAGCAAAACAAAAAAACCCAAACAGACAGACATTCATTGTTTTCCCCAACCAACCCAACTCTTCCCAAATAGATATTTAAAAGGAAGAACTTCAAAGTGTAAGAATTAAGTCAACAACTTTAGACCATTTGGGGCTCACAATAAATGACTGAAACACAGAAATGAGGGAAGTACCACATTTCAAATTTGAAAGATCTCTTAAGAAATGTCTGTTCTTTGTCCTTCTTTCACAAAGATCCTGTGATGCTCTCAGGTGCAGCAGTAAGCGTCGCATAGAAAACCCACTTCTGAGGACACAGTTTCACAACTGTTTGTGCTCCGCTGAAGTGTGGACCAACTCCACCATGCTTCCTTCTCCCCAGACGTGTATTCCTGTCCTGTCTATTGCACTAGCACTGATGTTCATGTGGCCCCACAGAAAGCAGGTTTAGAGGGAGGTGTCCCAGCAAAACATTCATACCTTGTTCTCAGCCAGATTTGTTGCATGAAAAAGTCCATCAGCAGAGGAGACACCTGCCAGCACTCTCACAAAGAAGAAATTCATCAAAAGAGAAGATAACCTGAGACTGCTTTAAGGTACTGTGGAAACAAACAAAGTTTCAGGTATTTCATAGGTAAAATCCACACTTAAAACTCTTCCCAGCAATATTCAGCCACATGAAATGCTCTGACACATCTTCATGACAAGGTATTCCACATGCAAATGTATGTTCTTCAGCTCTACACACTGAATGGCAATTCAAACACCAGTGCAAGAGTTTTTGCCTGGCTATCATCTAAGCTTCTGATATTGCTGTTTCACAATTTCATGTGTAACTTCTTAAAAAAAAAACAAATCAAAACAAAAAAAATCCCACCAAACACACAACCCAAACAAAACAGCCCAACTTTAGGAATGGTAAAGGTTTCACAGCTATTCTCTGTACTTAAAGGTGCAAATATGGCTTGAACTAGTATCATTTAAAGATATGTTGCTTATGCTGAATAGATTGTTTTAAGTACATACATCAGTTTTAAGCATTCTATCATGAGCACTATTTATTGTGGATCACATCTTCTTTCTGAACTTGAAGATATAGGATTGCAATACTGGATGCCATTTAAAAATATCTCAAGACCTTAATATTTGATCCATGCTGTATGTCTGAAAAGAATATTAAATGTGTCAGGGGACTTGTTGAGGGGCAATAAACCAAAAAGAAATCATTAAAAGTAAATAAATCGAATACTTGAGGGAGAACACTTTCAGAGCAGTCAGATCGATAATCTCAAATACCTATACTCAAATACCTATGCTTAACAATCAGAGTGACTGGCAGAGCATTTTTAAGTACTTAGTAACAGTTGTGGCTGTAAATCAAATACACTAAAAATATTTCCTCTTATTTCATTTAAATCCCTGATTACTGATGCTGCAGTCTTCCACTTGAGACTGCTGCACTCAGCTTTGGCCATGAACTAGCATTGCTCCACTGAGACACACAAAAGAGTCATGCCTATATAAACGTGTGCATACAAACACTGCACAAAATTTCCCAGTAGGACAAACTATGTCAAGAAAGAATTGTTGAAATATGCCTTTTACTGCACAGCCAAGGAAAATTGTAAAGCCCCAAAGTTATCAGCTTAGTGGCCATGCATGTGCTAGTTAACAACCCCTCAGCATCCTCTGCAAGCAACACTTCCACAGAGATTTTGTAGAGCTTTTAAAGGTTATGAAAAAGATCTTGTTACAAGTCATGTCACAAAGCAAAACGGATCTATGGGGGAATTCTCTTTCTCAGGATATATTTACACTTTTATTAGCATATTTTTGTGGGGCTAAAAAATTAAGTTGTATAGATATAGATAAACATATACAGACAAGCACACATGCACAAACACATATACTTGTTTGTTTACACCGTGCTACTAATAGTAGCAGCAGCAATAATAATTACAATGGATTCAGTGAAGCTTTACTGCAGTTTGTACAATTTCCAGTGTTGCTTTACTGTCAACAGAAACTTCCTTTGAAGCTAGTGAAAGTTATGCCTTATTGAAGAACACAGACAATATTTTGAAGCCTCAGTGTTGTGTTTTTTGTCTCTCAGAAAAGTGCCCACATTCACCTGCTAGCTGGAAAGAGTTTTCCAGACCCATGCAGCTGTCCAGTGTGTGTGTGGCTGCCCTGGGCTGCAGCTGCCTGGGGACAACCGCTGTCCTCTGGGCTTGGGCTGCCTCCAACCACATCTGACTGCTCACATCTCAGAGAGGCAGCATGATATTCACACACTTCCCTTTCCCTGGAATATTGTGCAATGAGACAGTTTTCATTCCTACACAATCCTTATGAATAACACCTTTACCTGCGATACGTGTATTTAGAGGGGTTTGCTGGAGCTCTAGGACTGCCGTGCAGAGAACTATCCCAATTTCTGTCTACTTGAAGCTTCAACCCTGTCCATTAGTGGCTCAGCAAAATCCTTCATTTCCAATTTACTTCCAGGTGCTTTGACTCTTTTGTTTTCTCCTTCATTTTCCTCTTTCCAAAGGAATAAATTGCAGCTGTTCTCTCTTGTCCTAAAGCCAACTGCTCAAAAGACAAGAGTTCACCTGAGGACAAGGAACAATCTTCCTGCCAGCTGCAGCCTTGTAGGCCCATGCAATGCCCATGTGTATACAAACTGCATCTACAAACTGCATCTACAAACCACTGTATCCATAGTATGAGTGAGATACACCTTCTAACATGTGGGATATCCTGATCTCTTCTACTGTATCCTCCTAAGCTGTATTTTCTGTTGCACTTCTGGCTAGAATGAAAAGTCCTTTTCTTATCTTTCTGCTCAGTGAGTGTTCCATCAGTACCAGTTCACTTTGTAAAAAAAAATCTGCTGCCAAGTCAAGCACTACTGGATACATTTCAGACTCCTTAACCTGCATTTAGCAGTCTTTGTAATGATGTTAGCATTTTCTACCAGGCATTCCATTGAAGAGAATTGGAATTTGATATATGTTGAAATCTAGAATCTCATGCAAAGCCCTCAAACAACATCAGATAAAATTTATGGGATTCTAGGTTAAGCAAATACAAATTTAATACACACTATATGGTGTTTTAAACAGGATATGCAATCTCAGAGGAAAGTGAGTAAGTCAACATTTAAATGTACTCCTTGCAAGCATGTATACTTGTCTCCATACCTCCTCTGATATCCTGCGTTGTTGAACATTTCCTTTATGTTTGTTAACGCTCAACTGACCTTTAGGTACTTTCTTAAGCAAACTGAGGATTTGCCAGTTTTTTAGACTCATCATTGGCTCATTGTTCACAGTGAATAAACAGTCCCACTTTTTCTTACACGTTTCAGTACAAGTTCATGTAATGCTTCAACGGAAATTAGGTCTTCTCTGAGAGCCCTCAGTTGCAATGCTTCTTGTTCTGTGCATTTGTGTTTCTTATTCCACTACTCTACAACATTTTCAGATACAACATCTGCCCAAGAATTAGCTCCCAGTTAATAATTCACAGCAGTTCCACCAGTCTCCACTGAAGGAGTGTATATGTTTCTCTATCAACTTTTGCACTTTTCCTCTATATAGAACTGCTCATTCCTGTTTGCATTGCCATCCTGTTAAATATACATCAGGCACAGTCAATGTGCTAGTTGTTCTATTTTAATTTGGCTGGTTCCGATTGGATACTCCTGCAAAACACTAATATACCTTGCATTTGTTTTAATGCTTTCCAGTTGTGGACACAAATTTGGATCCAAGCACCTTTGCCATCTCATGCTCTTGTTATAACTTTACAACTTTGTGATATTACCAGCATTACAAAATACTAGGCAGAGCACACTCAGCCTCATGAAGTGTTTCTAAGCCAGATCTTGACTACAGCTACAATGCTCAGCTTCTCTAGCAAAACTCTTCATTTACTTGAGAACTGTAATCAGGCCCTCTATTCCCCAGGCTTCAGTCTTAGAGGCTCTCCCAGAACAATTTTAGTTTTGATTGTTATTAGTTGGAGGTTTTGCTTCAACATCTATGGACTGCACCAGGCATAAAGTTTATTTATTCCTCATAGAATGGTGGTGATAAACACATTTATTGTCATAATATATAAAAACATTTCACATTGCTGCCTGTGCCAATGGGTATTGAATTTAACAGCCCAGGATTTCTCTTTTCATACAGTGATTACAACAGTAGTCTGAGAAAGACTCTTGTATGATCTTGTACAGATGAATGCTACTAAAGGAATAAAAAATTATTGAGAAGGGACTTTTCAATAAATCAGATTACACAGAATTATTTGAGTAGGTTGTCTCTGTAAAAAAAGTAGGTCTAGAAATCCATTTTTGAAAGTATGGGGCCGCTAAAGCTAGAGATCTATACATCTATACAGGCTAGCCACTAACATGGTGAAATGTAGACATAGAAATGCATGGTCTCTTACATGGAGGAGAATATATCCTAACAAATAGTATATACTGCAGCCTAATTCAATTAATCCTAATGGGTGATTTAGGTCCCACTTGCATCTTAAGCATCTGCCTTTTCTGGGGCAGACATGTTAACACATGTCCTACAGACAATATGGTAGAAATATGCTATTTATAAAGGAAAACAAAAAGGTAATATCTTATCCTGAACTGATGGGCAGATGTGAGCTGTTTTCAAGCTGGTGTTTGCTAGGATTTTGAAAGGGCATAGGGAATACGAGTCCCTGCACTGGAATAGTAACTGCATAGTTGACAACAACTGAAACCTCAAGCACCACAGACCCACCTGAAGTGAGACTATATGACAGAAAAGGGACTCAAACAAGGTTCCAACCGCATTCCACTACAAGAGCAGTATGTTCCACATGGGGATAAAACTTTTGCTAGAATTGGTCCAGCTACTCTGACTCGCAGACTTCACCTTTCTGTAATGTGTCACCAGTAAATTTGGGTACACTTTCATAAAGCTAGCTACACACAACTTTTTTATCTGCTGTCCATCTGCCTAGTCAGCATTCAGAATTAACAGAAGAATCCCTATAAAAGCCAGGAAAGAAACAAGTAATGATCTGGATGATTGGGCAGAGTGTGGTCTCAGAAAGTTTGCAGATGACAGAGAACTGGAGGAATGGCTGATACACCAGAGGGTTGTGCTGCCTTCCAGAGGGACCTCAACAGGCTTGTGAAATGGGCCAACAGGAACACCATAAAGTTCAACGACTGTAAGTGCAAAGGCCTGGGGCTATTCCTCCACAGGTGCAGGAAAGCAGATTGTCAGAAAAGGAGCTGCTGGTCCTGGTCGATCTCAAGTTGAACATGAGCCAGAAATGTGGCCTTGCAGCAAAGAAGGTGAATGGTATCCAGGGCTTCATTAGGAGGCATGTTGCCAGCAGTTTGAGGCAGGTGATCCTTCCCCTCTACTCAGCACTGGTGTGTCCAGTTCTGGTCTCCCCCTTATAACAGAGACATGGACATACTGGAGAGAGTCCAGCAAAGGGACTGGAGCATTTATCAAATGAGAAAAGGCTCAGAGAGCTGGTACTGTTTAGCCTAGAGAAAAGTCTCTGTATGAATCTCATCAATGTGTACAAATACCTGAAGGGAGGGTGCAAGAGGATGGAGCCAGGCTCTTTTTAGTGATAGGATCAGAGACCTTTTTACTGTGGGGGTGACCAAACACTAGCACAGGTTACCCAGAGAGGCTGTGGAGTCTTCATCCTTGGAGATATGCAAAAGCCATCTGGACATGGTCCTGTGTCACTGTCTCTAGATGGCCCTACTTGAGCAGCAGTGTCGGACAAAATTACTCCAGAGGTCACTTCCAGCCTCAACCCTTCTGTGATTCTGTGTGATCTAGCGAGCAATTCAGAGATTAAGGAGGTTTCTTTCTCATGTAAAACCACTTTAATACAGGCAAATATGTTTAGGGACAGTAATGACTGGCAGGAACCACCAGCAATCAATCTCATGGGTAAAGACAGTAAAGACTAACTGGAAGTTGTGTTACTAAGCTATAGAGTAAATTAGACACTGCTGTTGCATGAGCTTTCACGTAGTGCCATACCTCATCTGTTTTCTCTTTCTTGCAGTTTAATATCTTTAGCTGTGTTGCACTGAGATTCTTATTGTTTCACTTCCTTTTATTGCCATACCCCATGTCCTGGGGTACATCAAGCACAGCATAGCTATCTAGTCAAGGGAGGTGACTGTCCCACTCTACACTGCACTGGTGCAGCCCCACCTCGAGTACTGTGTGCAGTTTTGTGAGCCTCAATATAAGAAGGACATCAAATTATTAGAGTATGTCGATAGGAAGGTGACCAAGATGGTGAAAGGTCTTGAGGGCAAAACTTACATGGCTGGCTGAGGTCACTTGGTTTGTTCAGCTTGGAGAAGAGAAGGCTGAGGGGTGACCTCAACACAGTCTACGTCTTCCTCAAGGGGGGAAGCAGAGGCAGAGATGCTGATCTCCTCTCTGGTGACCAGCAATCGGACACAAGGAAATGGAATGAAGCTGCATCAGGGGAAGTTCAGATTGAACGTTAGGAAAAGGTTCTTCACTGAGAGGGTGGTAGGCCCTGGAACAGGCTCCTCAGGGAAATGGCCATGGCACCAAGCTTGTTGGAGTTCAAGGAGCGTCTGGATGACACTCTTAGTCATATGGTTTAGTTTTAGGTAGTCCTGTGAGGAGCTGGCAGTTGTACTCAATCTTTATGGGTCCCTTCCAATGTGAGATATTCTGTGATTCTATTATTCTTTACATCACAAATGTTCGATAGCAGAATAAATTAGGGAGTTAATTATTCCTTCTTGGACAAACTGCCACCTTGTTAGCTGGTGTGTGGCCATAGTGCCAAGACACTTCTTACCCCAAACATGAGATAAGTGATGGGTGATGAGATGGTATCTGGTACATTGGGTCAGAAAACAGAAGGAGGAGCTATGGGGCCAGACTGGGGCAGGTGTGCTTGTCCACTAGGAAAGGGGTCACCTGGTACCTAGCACCCCTCTGTGGGGTGGATAGTGTGTATGGGGATTTTAGTTTCTACAGATTTGGACATAATAACACGGAGGACACAGATGCTCGGTAACTGAGGTTATTATATTATGATGTGTTTGGAATAATCTTCTAAAATCAAAGATTTACACCTTTGGTAAGAGAAACATTTGGCTCTGTGTTTTGGAAATCCAAGTAATGGATTTAAACTGTGAGAGTGTACAGCCATTAGCCATCAGAAACCGGTAGCCTTATAAATGAGTTATTTTCTGTATTGGGAAGTTTCCTCAACAGACCATCCCAGTTATAGATCCCTACGCTGCTTTTAAAATAATTGGAAGGTCTCATGTATGGTGTGACATCTTAAGCAAATAAGTTCTGGTTTTTCAATCCCTTTCTGCCACCATTTGGAAGTGATTTCCTTTTTAAGTCAGTGAAAAAAAATATGATAAAGCTGTTGGCTCTGGGAATTGAATTGCCTTCATGCAGGATTGAACATACTGCATGAAGCTGATTAAAATATAAAAATGCAGGAAGAAAGCTGCTCTGTGTCTAAAAGAACATGTGGCTTTGAAAGTCTTTGGGTTTTTTTTAATCTTAGCTGGAATGCATTTGATGGATCAAATTCTGAAAGTCTGATAAGAGCTAGATCAATTTAGGTTTGCTCTCTGGCTAATAGTTCTATGGGGCATTCACTAGACATATTAGACATATACATGCAACTTATTATTCTTGAATGTGTGTATTGTGAATGAAAGCCTGGGAACTGCAGCTTCTGAACTTTTGAGTGATAGGTATATATATTTTATCCTCATTGTTGGCAGAAGATAAAATTCTGACAGATTTGCCTGCAACTTGCAAAGAGGATATAGTCTGTAAGAAGGTCCTTCAACATTCATATTTAAAGGTATTTGAAGTTGCCTGTAAATTTAGGGTGCTGGTAGGAGGACATGTGGGAAGAATGTCTTTCTGGATATGAAAAGCTTAACCGAAATCTTTGGACTCTTATTGCTCAAAAAAAAAAAAAAAAATGTTTAGAAGTTCAGGATGTTCTTTAGGCTCTCATTAATGAGACATTTGGTTAAAGGTTTTCCTTTCACTTGAAATATTAATTCAGAGCTACAAAATGAACCCTATCTCCTGCACCACCACCACCACCCCACCCACAGAAGTTATTTAATGCAGTAAATGGATGCTAAACTGGAATACTTGGTAATTTCCATTCTCTTCAGATTAAGAATTCTGTCTGGGCTGATGTATCATATTCACAGATGCCTTAGCACAGGTTAGAAATCAAATAAAAATAGCTAGGAGAGCAGAAAACTCTCTTTGTGAAAGGGGAATAACATTAAGCTTCATACCCCTATGTAACCATTGACTATGCAGCAAGAGTCCCTTAACATGTTTTTAAATAAATAGTAGATCCGTAATAATTACAGAAAAGGGAACAATTTGTTTTTATCTGTTTTGATAGAGCACAAACAATTTCACACACAGCCTTTGAGACTATGAACTTAAAGGGAATAATTTCTAGAATACAGCCCTTCAAGTTACCTCAGCAACGTATTTTAGGGAAAAGACTGCAATAGATTAAGAAGCTGTTCTCTTCTTTTTAAGGCCAAAGAAAAGCAGAGTTTGGGCTATACCCCCCCACCATTTTTTTTTTTTTTTTTTTTGGAAGGGGGAAAGGCATCATTTGGGTTGGCTAAACCCCTGTGGACACTGTGACCAGGCTGGCTGTGGAGCAGCTGTCTTAGACTGGGACAAGTTGAATCCTCGTCCCACA